>NC_041217.1:145015351-145043022 GCF_002837175.3 Physeter macrocephalus | reverse complement strand
CAGGCTCCGGACGCGCAGGCTCAGCGGCCACGGCTCACGGGCCCAGCCGCTCCGCGGCATGTGGGATCTTCCCGGACCGGGGCACGAACCCGTGTGCCCTGCATCGGCAGGCGGACTCTCAACCACTGCGCCACCAGGGAAGCCCTTTTTTGCTTTTTTAAACTGCTTTATTAACTTCACAATATATAAAGAACATCTCTCCATGCAATAGGTAAAACTCTCCTGCTGACAGAAACTTACAGATTGGGTCAGAAACACAACATTCAATTAGAAGCTGGTAACAGGAGACCCGCAAGAAACAAGTAACACCAAAAGGTTTACAACAAAGGTACCTCACAAACATGGAAGTTTAGGAAGCAGGTGTGTCTCCCTACTAACTTCAGGGAAAACATCAGGCTTCAAGGCATAAGGCTCAACTCATCATGATGGTCACGGTGAGGGGGGTCAGTACTAACTGCCTGCAGACTATGACTCAACTGCTTTTCCCTCAGCTTTTCCATCAGCTGCCTCACCTCCTCCCCAACCCTTTCCATATTCTCTTCTCTCATCCTTGCCTGTGGCTCTTCAAGCCTCTGAGTCATGTCCCATCTATACTGCAGGATGGGCTGCCTAACACGGAACCTCCTACGATTTCCTCTAGGTACACAATATTCACCAGCTTCCAAAGGGAGGGCGAAAGGCTCTCCTTTATTAGCATCTTGCCCCTTTTCATCAGTGTTTTCATTCTCCTGGTTGGCATTTTCCATGTAGAGATTTTTTACTGCTTGTTCCTCTTTGGACGCCACTGCTCCTGGGCCTATCCTCACGGTCTCCTGCTCCTCCCGATTCTTGCTGCAAGTGCGCCGCCACGACACTTCCACTCGCAGACCTGCTGCCCCCGCGCCTCGTACTCTTGGGGGCCAACCCCGGCCCGCACTCCCTCAGGGCCACCGGGAGCAGGGACCGAGAAGGGAGCCAGCGACGGCCCGGTCTAACACTAGGGCGGGGCATGCGCGAGTTGGCGCGGGCCGGTCACGTGCGCCCTCTTTTACATTTTTTAATGGTTGGGAAAAAAAATCCAAAGAAGAATATTTTAAGACACATGAAAATTATATGAAATTCAAATTTGTGTCCATAAATGAAGTTTTAGTGGAACAGCACACTGTTCATTTACGTTATGCCTGTGCTTGCTTTCTCCCTGCAATGGCAGAGTTAAACAGTTGTGAAGGAGACTGTATGGCCGGCAGAGCTGAGATTATTTACTCTAGGGTCCTCTACACAAAACACTTGCCCACCTCTGATCTAAATCATTCGTGAGTGGCAAGTATAAATCTCAGGTGTCAATCTCGGGAACCAGCGTGGGAGTAAAGGGGGCAAGAAACGTCACTTTCTTTGTTTCCTATAACCTAATTTCTTACCCCATGTTTCTGGGGTCAGTCCACGTTTCGGGGATTACATGATGTCAAGCTGCGGGGTGGGGGCAAGGCATTGGCCCACACTGATTGCATCTGAGGCCCCGCCCCCCGACATGACACTGCATGTCTGGCCACCCTCTGCTACCTCCAGGGCACTGTGTCCTGGCTGCACCCCACAGCCCTTCCTCCTGAGGCTCTTATCACCTCCCAGCAAAGCCGCTTCGGACATACAGGCCTGGCTGTGCTTCTCCTCGACTCCCCTTTATGTTTCTTCAAGATACTCTGTTGACCCCTCTTCTCCCCTTTACTTTGTCTGTAAACTCTCTCAATTCCACAAGCTCAGAGACTTGGAGAACAAAGGCCAGGAAGGCTTGCAGGCCTTCTGTGTTCTGCCTGTCACATACCTCCCCTGGGGCAATGAGCACAGGGAGGAGGAGGAGATCCCGGGGGGAAGAGCAGAGAGACACAGCCGGGAGCTCCCATCCAGCCAGACATGCATTCATTCGCTGCTCTATCCCACTACCCAAACATGCACCCATTCATTCCCCCACCCACTCAGGCCATTAGTCATCCTTTGTGGAAGAGCCGATGCCCCGCCAGACCCTACAGGAAGGCAGAGGTGAGCACGGCACACCTGGCCCTCACGTTGTCCGTACTCCAGGGCAGTGACTGATGGCAAGTGTTTGCTGCCTCTGCGGGAGGAAAATAGTCCTTATTTGTAGCATTTATTATTTTCTGTGATGTAAATACTCCAACCTGGCCAAGTTCAAGTTGCCCACTTGTGGAGCTGGGAAGAGATGCATGCTATCAACTCTCAGGAGCTGGCTGCTGCCTGGAGATTCACACACATTAACAGACATCACACACAGCATGATGGGTAAGGAATGAGAAAAGCAAAAGGGCGTGGGGGCACAGAGGAAGAGCACCAATCCTGACTCGGAGGGTCAATCCCGGGGGGGCTTCTTAGAGGAGGTGACTTTTAGACGTGGACTCTGAAATAAGACAGCTCCCTGGAAGGGAGCTGGCTTGAGTCCCCAGGATGGTTCTGACCTGCAATAGGTTGTGTTCTTGCTCCTGATTGGCTTCCAGTGCCTCCCATGGGAAGAGTTTACATTAGACTCAGCTGTTGTCCTGCTTTGGCCAGTGGAATGTGAGTGAAGAGCTATTGCGTGGTTCGGCCCTTTCTCTTTTTTCTCTCTGTACTGAGTATGTCATGTCCCAAGTAGGGACAGCTCCTTCACAAGGATCCTGGAATAAAAAGGATGCATGGAACAGAGCCACAGTCAACCCACAGCCACCACAGACAAAATATAATGTGGGCGAAAAATAAACTTGTTATTGTAGAGCCCCTATTTGGGGCATGCTATAGTGTGTCTGTTACCACAACATAACTGAGAAAAAAACTGACTGATGTTCAGTCCATCCCCATCCAGAACTGGCTCATGCCCAAGCATCCCTCCATGAGCCACTAGTTTTGAACAAAGATTTACCCAACCCAGGCTGCTAAGGCTAGTGCAGGGTCCCTAAAATGTCCAGAATTCTCTACAGTTCCAGCATCATCCCCTGGTCCTGGGAAAAGCAAATGAAACCACTTCTTAGCAGTACCTCCACTCCAGTTCAGTTCTCCCATCTCACAGCAGCTTTTTGGAAGTGTCTCTCTTGACACCAAAAAGACAAAAACAAAACCAAAAACCTCTTAATTTCAACGCAAAGTCATTCCAGACATTGAAATTTCTCTCTTTGAGGAACAGACCAAATTTTGTGCAAAAGAAGAGTCAGGATGAGGTGGACAGGAAGCAGAATCTGCTGGGCAATGCCAAGAACAGAAAGAAGGAGACCACTCTTGCCCCCAGGGAGCTCCCAGGCTGGTGGACCAACAGACACATGAACAAACACATGCAGTCAAGTGTGGTGGCGCTCACCTGTTTGACGAAGTGCTGTGGAATCACAAAGGAGGCAGCCACTAACTCTACCCAGAAGGCCAGAAATCCTTCTGGAACAAGTCAAGAGATAAAGGGATGGATGGTGGAGGATGGATGGATGATGGACGGATAGACAAAATAAAATAAAATCTACCTGGGAGGATCAAAGAAACTTTCACATAGGACCCAGACCTGAAGAAAATGAGAATATCACCAGGTAAGGAATATGGACAGAAGAGATGATGTTCCAGACCGAAGAACAGCACGTGAAGATAGGGAGGGATGCGGTTCACCACACCTAGGAAAGGAGGGAAGCAAGAAATGCAGAGTCACAGTGGCATACTGCAAAGAGGAGTGACTGGGGAGTCAGACAGACTGAGTTCTGATCCCAACGGCACCACTTTCTGACTGTGTGACCTCGGGGAATTTGCTTAAGCTCTCTGCGCTTGTGCCACTATTACCAAACCCAACCCCAATATGGGGGCATGACCCTCCCTCACAAGGTAATTGGAGTGTTCTATGAGACAATGTGAGCAAAGCTCCAGCCCACTGGAATCAGGCAGTTAATGAGGCCTCCCTCTTGTTTCCCTTCCACCAGGACCGCTTCTCCCACGGTCCGGGCCCTGCACTCGCCCTGCCCTCGAAGGGCTCTGCCTCTTGGCTGAGACACCACCTCCTCCCTGTTCTGGGACTTTCCTTCACAAAGCTCTTGCCCCAAGGGTCCCCTCTGCCCTCCGGCCCCTTCAGCCACTCCACTCCAGCCTCTGCACTCAGCCAGCCCAGAGTGCGCCCCACCCCAGGCACGCCTGAGAACAGCCCTGGCTCCAAACCTACAAACACCTTCCCCTCAGGAGCAAACATGTCCAGACGTGGGACCAACCTCAGAGACTGGTGAAGAGGGTAGCTCTGGGCAGACTGAGGCTGCTGGACCTTGTGCCCTTAGGAAGACACAGGCAGCCAAGGAGAGAGAGCAAAAGCCAGGTGGAGAGGCCAGCTGGCCAGGACATGTCCTTGGCTCCCACCCTTGTTATTTCACCTGTCCTGGACTGCACTGTCCCTGGTGCTAGTCCCAGTCCTGAGGCCAGTTTCCTGTCCCAACTCCTTCTAGTGCAGCTATCCCCAAGGGGAGACGGAGGAAACCAAACATAATTAACTAAATTTAGAAACAAATTCTTATCATAAATGTTAGGGGCACACAGGCCAGGGCCCAGGAAGGGAAATTTGGGATCTGGGAATGTCATTCAAGGCCTTTCACAATTTAGCCTGGTGTTCAGTAGTCAATAAATACTTTTTTTTTTTTTTTTTTTTTCGGTATGCGGGCCTCTCACTGCTGTGGCGTCTCCCGTTGCGGAGCACAGGCTCCGGACGCCCAGGCCCAGCGGCCCTGGCTCACGGGCCCAGCCGCTCCGCGGCACGTGGGATCCTCCCGGACCGGGGCACGAACCCGCGTCCCCTGCATCGGCAGGCGGACTGCCAACCACTGCGCCACCAGGGAAGCCCAATAAATACTTTTGAGGAAAAGAATGCTTGTCCCTGCTCACCTGCCCTGCAGCTCACGCCCACAGGTCCCGTCTCCAGTCCACAACACCACCCTGTTCTCGACCTGCAACTCACTCTGCCTCCTACAACTGGGCCTTTGCTTGTGCTGTTCCCTCTACCAGGAGCACGTACCCCCCTCCCCTGCCCTTCTCGCCAAAGTCTGCCTCATCCTTCAGGATTAGGCTCAGACATCCCTCTTTCCAGGAGGACTTACCAGGAAGGTTCCTTTGTACTCTCATGGGACGTCCATACCCCAGTCACAGCACATGCTGCTTTGGGGTGGGCCTCCATACATTTCCACACACACCCCCTGCCTCCACTGGACTGTGAGTGCCTCCACAGGTAGAAATAGGGTTCCTAGTACTCGGCAAGGGGCCTGGCCCAGAGGAGGGACTCAAAGGGTATTTTGGTGAGTGAATACATGTGTTTTCAGATCAGATGATTCCCCAAGAGCCGAGTACCCCAGGAGGACACAGGAAGCAAGTCAGGAATTGCAGTTACCCTCCAGGCCACCAAGGGCATCTGTACAGAAGTTAAGCAGGAATCATGCAGAATGCTCCCTCTCCCCCTTGGTGGCCTGACTCAACCCAAGGAGCAGTAGAGTCTTGGGAGAATCTGAGTTGAATCTGGGGGCACAAAACCCTGGACTATTACAGCCAGAGGAGTTTACATCTTAGGGAGGTTGAGCACCACGCCTGCCCTCATGTAACAGATGGAAAATTTGAGGTCCAGAGACAGGATGTAGGCTGCCAAAGGAAAGAGTTGGAAGCAGAACCCAGATGTTCTGAGGAAGATGGAAAATATTTTGAGGATGAGAGTGTCCAAAGTGATGGACTTCCAGCCTGCATTGCTGCCCGATTGGTCCCCAGATTCTGTTTCATCTCCTCATCCAGACTCCATGCAGTCGAAGCTGGCATGCACTCTTACTTGTCAGATACATGCTCATTAATCCATTCCGTCTTCTCTCTTAACCTCATTGCGTGCTCTGGACGGCGGGCTTGGATCTTGCTCTGTCCCTGACTGGCTGTGTTGCCTCTCCCTTCCTATGCTCTCCGTGTTCTCAATTGCAAACTAGAAGGTGGGCTAGTTCAAGAGTAGCAAATAGGCTTCCTTTCGGTGCCAGCATTCATGGCCTGCTAGTGACTGCTTGAGAAGGACTGTAGGGGCAGGAGTGCTGTGACTGACGCGTGATGCTTATCACGGGCCGGGAGGCAGCCTGGCAGACAGCAGAGGTCCGGAAACCCAGACCCAGGCTGCTACGGCCCCTGACCCCTTTCCAGTTCTAGCCATCTAGGTTTCCTGTTTTTCCTGTCTGTGCTGTGAACACTGATAGCAGTACCAAGCTCTGTGCTGAGTACAAAGTATCCAGAGATAATCAAACAAGATCCCTGCCCTTGAGAAGCTCACAGTTTGGTGAAAGACACTTGCCCAAATTCACACGCCAACAACTGGAGAAGTCTGAGCTACAGTCTTAGGGACGAAGGGGTTTTAGAGGTCAGGACTCTGATGCTTCAGCGGCGGCAGGAGCCCTCCTGACCAGCAGCAGTTCATCATCCCTTCCCCTCCCCACCGCTTACAGGCACTCCCGTCAGGGAGACTCGCATTTCCTGTGGGCCCAAGCATCACCCAGTGGTTGGTGGTTAAGATTTCAGGCCCTGCAGGCTCTGCCACTTCCCAGTCATGTAATCCCAGGCAAGTTAACCTGGGCAACTTAACCTCGCCGGCTCTCCATTTCTACCTGCGCTGTCTCTTGTGGGACTGTCGTGAGGAGCAAATGAGTACAGGTAAGTCACCTGGCACGTAGTAGGCCCCCTTTAAAGGTGAGCTGGCAGGATGACTCCAAGCCAAAGTCTGCCTCCTAAGCTTTCCCCTGGCTTTGCGCTCTGGGAGACACAGACAGTTCTCCTCGGGAACTGGGGCCACCAACAGGGCCCCACCAGGTCTTCCCCTGTCGGGACCCCACCTTGGCACCTCCACCTGCTGCTCCCATGAACACTGACTGGCCACGGTGCCCTACTGGGAAGCCAGTGCTCTGGGCCAGCCCCTCAGGGATGGGCCAGATCCCCAGAGAGAGGAGGATGTGCGGTGCCCCCTGCCTCCCGCCCCGGGCTGCTACCAGCACTCACAGAGGTACCTTCCCTCCTGGCAGCCAACCTGTGCCCGCCCCCATTCTGTCTGAATATTCGCTCTTCCACCTCCCCCGAATCATGAAACATTCTGCAGTAGAAATGCAGCCAGTCACGTGGCAAGCACGGCCTGCCAACCTTGGCACTTCTCCTCTGATCCTGTTTGTTTTTCTAACATAAAACTAATATGACATAATGGATAATCTAATTTGGAAATTACCATTTGCTTGGCTGGCCCACACTGCCAGCCAATACCAACAGCAAGAGAAATTATTTAAGAATGTTTCTTTTCCTTCAGAACACGGCTGATAATTTATTTTTCCGTCAGAAGATTACTTTTCTCTTTACGACATTTCCTGCCCCGGTGATTTGCGTTAGCGTTCCATCAAATGGTCTGTGGCGAATGTGGGGACTGAGTCAACGCCAATGGTTCCCTGAATGAAGGGAGGGCTTCTGTCGCGGTCAGTGGGGGCTCAGACCCGCGGCCGGTCCAGGAGGCAGGCGCCTAGGGGGCTTTTAGTGGCGAGGATTGGGCAGAGCTCAGGAAGTCGCCTGTCCCCTGGTCCTGTAAGCCAGACCTCGAGGCTGCCTGTAGGTCCAGGTACCTCAGAGCCCACTGGCCTTTGGGGGAATGAGTAACGCCCGTTTGGCATTCCTAGGCAAGAGGGCTCAGCACCAGGGTGGAATCTAAGCTGAGAGTGTGCTTTACTGAAATTCAGGCTTCCAACCTGTCTATACCTGAGTCTCGCCCAGAATGAAGTACCTCTTGTCTTATAGCCACCACAAACCAGGCACACACAGAAGCTCCTTATGCACCGTTGCACCAGGGCCCTGCAGTTCAGGCCAATTCGTTTCTTCATCCTTTCTTTCAATAATTATTTTGAAGGCACAGCTGGCTCCTAAGGTTAGAGCTGGTTTCGAACCCTGGCCCTGCCACTTAATAGCTCTGTGACCTTAGATAACTCTCTTCACCCCTGTGAACCCCCATAAACTTCATCTATTGAAGGTGGGTAATAACAGTGCTGACCTCATTGAGTTTTGAAAGAGAACGTGTGGTGAAGTATGAAAAGAGCTTCTTAGCCCAGTCCTTGGCATGCACTAAAGGCTCAGTAAGGTCACTGTCATTGTTAAGCTCCGAACAATGGTGCTCTGGTGGTGACCAGAGCTCCTGCACTTGAGGAGAGTTCTAGTCCCAGTGAGGGCCTCGGGCCTTGGAAATCAGGCTCGTGCTGTGGGGCTAGTGCCTTACTCTGAGAACTAACTAACCCAACACATTGAGTTCAGTAAGCTTACCACTAGGTCACTACATGTATTGAGCAGCCTCACCCCTCACAGTCTGGTCACTGGAGAAAAGTATCCCCATCCCAAATACTCTGCAATGAGGGCACTGGAGGGGTCATCTTCCCACCCTACCTCAGGCTGGGGGAAGGGACAGAAACAGCTCTCACAGATCTTCTCCCCCTCCACCCATGACCATTCTCTCCAAGAAACCCAATCTCCAAGTTAGAGAGTTTATTTATCCAATCGAGTGACAGGTCTGCTTTCTTTCTGGATGTTTGAGACTGAACTGATGGGTGTTCCAGTGAAGTATAAAGAAGCGAACAGTTCTCTTAGCTGTGTCGACCACCTCTTCTGGCGTTGCCTGCCTGGGAAGGCCGGACAGAGCAGAGGTGCTCTCTAAGCACTTGGCTCTGTCATTAATTCAACCAAGTTAAGTGGTTGTTTTGGTTTCATGGTATCGAGGCAACTGGCTCTTCATAGAATTGACTGAATGTTTAGACACAGCCTCTCCTGCTTGAGAGGTTGTTTGACAGAACGGAGTGGGTGTTTTGTTACGGCTTGGTGACCAGGGTGACCTGTGGCTTTTGCTTAGTTTGATCGGGTTGACTGCTTATTTGGCTGTGGTGATTGGTGGTTTCACCAGGTTGACCAGTTGTTCCGTCACGGTTAGACCCATCTGACTGGCTATTTAAGTTGGGTGGGTGTTTTGGCATTCGTTAACTGAGCTGGCTGGGTTTGATTGAACTGACTGGATGTTTGAGTGAATTAACCCAAATATTTTGACATTGTTTGAGGCAGTCGATCGGCTGTTTACAACAGACTGGGTGTGTTGCTATCATCTGACCCAGCTGACCCGTTGTTCTGGCATTGTCTGACCTAATGGCTAGTTGTTGAGTTGGTTCGGTGTTTTGGCTTTGTTTAACTCTAAAGACAGGTTGTTTGTGAATTGTTTGATCAAGCTGATTGCTTGTTTGGCTAAGTTGAACAATTGCTTTCCTATTATTTGACCAAGTTGAGTCGTTATTCAAACTGAGGCAATGCATTGTTAAGGTTTGACCCAGTTGTTTTGAAGATACCCATTTCCTGGGCCACGTTGATGGCTTGTTTGGCACTGTCTGGCCCAACGACTCATATTTAACTGAGTTCACCAGGCGTTTGGACTCTGCTTGCCCGTTTCAGCTGTCGTTTGGCCAACTTGATTTTGCGTCTCACTGAATTAGGCATTCAGACAGGGTTTCCAAAGCTGACCAGGTTTTCACCGAGCTGCCCAGCTGTTTGGTCTCAAACAGACAGGAGCAGCAGTGGCCAGCACAGACCTGCATTTGCGGAGAAGCCACTCTGGAAGGCTCCCTCATGTGGGAGTGGGAAGAAAAGGGACTTGGAGGACCCCGAGTCTCAAGCTTGGGCTCAGGCAGGTGAGAACAGACAGGCTGGTGGCAGTGCAGCTGCTGCGTGCAAAAACGCTCAGCAGCTCTGGTCTCCCAGGCCAGGAGATGAATGCATTTGGCAGAACACTTCAAGAATGCAACCTCTGGGTTAAGTGGTTGAAATTAGGCCCAATGGGGCTGTTTTACTGAGAATTTACAGTCGCTCGTAGAACTCAGCCCCATCAAGTAAGAGTCCCTCCTGCCAAGATGGAGATTTGCTCTCAGAACAAGGGGATTCACTGACAAAAGCACACATCTCCCTGACTGTGCTTAGCCCTAATCTGTGTACCTCCGAGTGGTGACCACACGGATGCTAATGTCTGTTCTCCCTGTGGGTGGGGGCCTCTCCCTGATATCCACAGGTGACTGGGGGAGGACTTGTCTCCCCGTTGGCTTCCTGAAAGAGGCTTCAGCTGAACTGCCTACGCCGTGTGTGATGTGAGTGGCGCCACCAAAGCCTTGATCTTGCTGGCGGGTCATGGGAGCGGAAGTGCCCACATCATGCACCAGCACGTGAGATATCAGGGCTGTAGGGGGCTGTAGAAGGGAGCTGGACTGATCTCCTCATTTCACACAGGGCAAACTGAGTCCTAGAGAAAGAAAGGGACTTTCTAAGTTGGGCCGTAGGGCACTCCAAATAATTAACCCTTCTCAGTGTAGACAGGTTGAAATTGGAAAGCCCTGATCAGGGAGTTTAGGGGAAGTGTCAGTTCTGGTGCAACAGCAAGGAGGAGGAGGGAAAGGAAAGGCTGCAGCCAGGATGGGGCTGAAACAGGAGTCCAGCTCTCGAACTCACTGTGTGACTTAATGCAAGTCCTTTCAGGAGACAATGAGTGAACCACTGCTGAAGAAACATCCAAGGTCACAAACTCTGGTCAAAGAGGCTTAAGGGTGCACAGTACCAGGCCTGCCATCTCTGGCTGCATCAATAGGAGTATCATCATCAGAACAAGGGAGTGATGGTCTCACCAGGCCCCACATGGAGTTCAAGATCAAGGTTAATGGGCAAATGATAAAGTGGGTCACAACCAAGAAGGAAAGGTTCTCAAAGCCATGTCCTGGGAAAAACTGATGAAGGAGGAAGGGCTGTCTTCCCCAGAGAAGGGAAGGCATGAAAGATGGGGTTAATGTCTGGAAAATGCAGAAGACTTTCAGAGGATAGGAGAGCAGATAAGCTTAATGAGTGTCAGAGAACAGAGATAAAAACATTATGGCACCCAATAGGTACTTGACAAATATTACTGAATAAAATCCCAAGGAGACAGAATATAAGAAAGAACTTTCTAACAGACAGAGCCACCTCAAGAGAGAGAGAACTCCTTGTCACTGGAGGCTTATAGGCAGAATTCCCATGTTTGATGAACAGGAAGTCAGATAAGTCAGAAACAACAGACTTGTTACCTCCTTGCTCAGGAAGCCATACCTTCATTAATACAGCCTCAATTATGTTTCCTTGCTCTGGCATTGTCAGCTTATACTGAGCTTGGGTACCACTATGACCTCCAGATTCTTTTTGTACAAAGAACTATGAAACAGACCCCATCACCATACACTCAGGCAGTCACTTTTCAAACTCATATTTTCAAACACTGAACCTGTAAAATCTGGTTGTGTCAACCAGCATCTCCACTATCCCTTCCAGCTCCATGAAATTAACGGCTGAGAGTAGCCTACGCAGCCCCAGCTGAGGGCAGAGCCTTGCAGCACCTCACTGGAGACCTTCCTTGGATCAGCCTTTCAAGCCCTGAAAGACAAAGAGGCAGAGAACCACTCTGCAACAATCTGATAACTGCAAATTGTTGGTTTTAGAAAGCTGCTGTCCATTTGGCACTGAGTGGCCTGAGTCCCGAGGCTGGCTCTCAGAAGACATTGGAGGCAGACAGGAAGGGAAGTCAGAAAGACAGCCAGGGCACCGAGCCTCCCACTAGGGACCCCAAGAAAATATTGGTGGGGCATGTGATCAGTCTCCACGGTCCTCAGAAGTCCTGGCCAGACAAAGACATATTGTGACTCTGCACAGTGGGATCAAGGGCTGTGGGCCACCCAGGCCTTCCATCCAGGCAGCCTGGGGAGGCAGTGCTGGAACTGACAGGGTACCAGCGGGGCCCTACTCACCGCTCCCTCCTGCAGGAAGATGCCTTTCCAAACAGCTAGGGCCTCATCACACCACGTGCGTGTGCACACACACGACACCAAGGCCACCCAGGGTCTGGAAAGAGAGCCTCAGAGGAGAAGGTCAGGCTCACCGTGGACTCTGCTAAGAGGTATTGAGGGCAAAGGACCCATCACCATGCGAGAGGCAAAGGCTGAGCTCCCAGGCCCACTCCCTGTTAACACGCTGGGAGACCCCAGTTGGGCCATCTGACCTCACTGGGCCTCCTCTTCACCGCTCCTCAAGGAGGGAAAGTCAAGGCTGGGAGGGACGCCACAAATCTTGGAGTCCCATGCCCTTGATTCACAGGCAGGAAGACTGAGCCCAACAAGTCAATGGGAGATGTGGGACTGGAGCTCGGTCCCTGGCCCCAGCCCTGGCCCACTCTTTCCACCACACTGTGCTGCCTCTCCAAGCCTGCACACAGTAGGTCATCACCTCTAAAACCCTAGAATCCTGCAGCCCAGAGAGGGTTTGTTAGCTTCCTCGGGCTGCCATAACAGAATACCACTAACTGGGAGGAGGCTTAAGCGACCGAAATTTAGTGTCTCACACCTCTGGAGGCTGCAAGTCCAAGATCAAGGTGTCACAGGGTTGGTTCCTTCTCAGGGCTGTGAGCAACAATGTGTTCATGCCTCTCTCCTAGTTTCTGGGGGGTCTGCTGACAACCTGGGACATTCCTTGGCTTGTAGAAGCCAGTCCTCCAGTCTCTGCCTTCACCTTCACATGGCATTCTCCCTGCATGGGTGTCTACCTCCTAGTTTCCCCTTTTATAAGGATGTCAGTCATGATGGATTAGGGCCCACCCTAAAGACTTCATTTTCACTTAATTACCCCCATAAAGACCCTATATCTCCAAATAACATCACATGCTGAAGTCTGACATGGTGGGAAAAGGAGACACTTTGAGGCAGGGAAGTAAGGGCCCCAAATCATAACCTGCAGGCGCCGCCCTGGGGGGCAGAGGAGGTGCATCTGTGCTGACCTCCATCAGGAGGGTGGGGTCTGTCACAGTGCTACACTGTGTCCCCCCCCCCGAGAGTTCCAGGACTGGCCGTTCCAGCCCCCGACACACACACACACACACACACACACACAACACACACACACACACACACACACACACACACACACACACACACACCCCAAGGATCCCACCTCACCTCCTGGGTTCCAAAATGCCACTGTCCTGCTGCCAAGGGGACAGAAACACCGGCTTCCTCACTGACTCTTCAAACAAGCCCATTTGCTCATTCTTGGAGTCATTCACTTCCTCCTTCCTTCCTTCCCTCACACATCTACACATTCATTCATTCGTTACACATTTGCTCAATTCATTCATCTTCAAATTAATTCAGATTATTTACTTGCCAATCCATGCATTCACTCATTCATGCTACTCACTGATTTGAACATGAAATCCATTTTATTTATAAATTCAGTAAACATTTGTAGTAAGTGCCTCCTCTGTGCCAGACACTATCCGAGGTTCAAGGGACACAGAAGGAAACAAGACAGATAAAGTCTCTTCTCTCCGAGCCTCCGTTCCAGAGGAGGAATCCAGACAAACATTTCAAACACCGTGAGTACAATGAAGAAAAGTCTTCGGGGTAAAAGGGATTGAGACTGACCAGCGTGAGAAGGCTCCTTTGGCTGGAGGAGGCCCCTCCCTGGGAAAGCCTCTCTGAGAGGTACCAGTCAGAAAAGTGCTGTACTTGCCCATGTAAAAACCTGGGGGAAGAGCATACCTGGCAGTGGGAACAGCACGTACGGAGGCCCTGAGATGGGTGGTGCATCTGTCAGCATCCCAACAGGAAATACGTAGCACACTCAAAGCAGGCGGATTCAAGGAGGGTTTCTTTGCAGAGGAGCTACCGCGAAAGGAGAGGATGTAGGGAAACACAGGAACAGAGCAGAAGCCGAAGCCAGGAGCAGCAGAACTGTTAACCAGTCGAAAAGGAAGAAGGGTCCGTGGTGCTGGCACTCAGAGGCAGCTCCCTGAGACAAGGGATGGCCTTTGGTCAGGGACACAGCCAGCCCCGGGAGAGAGCTTGGAGGGAGAGAGCCTCAGGAATAAACACCCTGACCCTGCTCGGCTCGCTCCTTCTGATCTCCTGCAGGTGCCTCCCAGGGACCAAACCCAGCTGGAGGCCAGAATGCAAGGGAAGCGCTGATGGACCGCACACAGGTCAGCCTCGGACACAGAGAGCATCTGGAGGGGCGTGCAGAGGGCACCGGCCCACTGGTCAGAGCCAGCCAGTGTGGCTGGGCTGAGGTAAGGAACGGGGATTTTATTCTGCCTGCAATGGGAGGCCACTGGAGGGCTTCAGCGGGGGCATGGTAGGGGCTGGCTACTCTTTTAGGAGTTCTCCTGGCAACTGTATGGGAAGGTCATCCGTTCATTCAGGAGATGCTCCCATTGCAGTCACACACCTGCTTGCTCACTCTCTCCTTCCTTCCTCCGCTTCCCTCCCTCTCCCATTTCGGCAAACCCGGCCCTGCTCAGTCCCCGGTGCTAGGCCCAGACCAGGCCCCACCTGTCCACTGAGGTAGATGTAGAGAGGCACAGACCTGGCTTCACTCTCCAGACGCTGCCATCTGACAGCAACAACCAGGCCCCTGGTGACCTCTAACACATGGTAGAGACTGGAAAGCACCTGAAGGGACCCCCAGCTGTGGAGGGGTTGGGGGAAGGGCTGAGATGGCTGGGCTGCTTCCTGCTGGGAGGCACAGGCTCTAAGCCAAGACAACAGCGTTTCTGCCACCCACTTGCTATGTGACCCTGGGCAAGGTGGACAGCCCCTCTGAGCCTTTGAAACAAGGGTGCTAAATTCTACCCTCCCATCCCTCAGGCCTGCACCAGAAAACCCACCTTGCACTCTCTCTCCTCCATGCCTCTGCCCCCATCAGCCAGCTGAGTGCAGAGGACTCTAGCCCCATAGGGGAGGGCTCCTCTGCCCACCCCCATTCTTGGGTGGTGTCTCAGTTTGGGCTGCTATAACAAATTACCATAGACCGGGTGGCTGAAATAACAGAAATGTATCTCACAGTTCTGGAGGCTGGGAAGTCCAAGATTAGGGTGCCAGCCCGGTCGGGTTCTGTGAGCACCCTCTTCCTGGCTTGCAGACAGGACCTTTTCCCTGTGTCCTCACACGGCGGGAGTGGGGCGGGGAAGCCAGCTCCCTGGTGTCTCTTAGAAGAGCACTGATCCCATCTTGAGGGCTCCACCCTCGTGACCAAATCATCTCCCAAAGGCCCCAATGCCTGATACCATCCCGTTGGGGGTTAGGGTTTCAACATATGATCTGGGGCGGGGGGGACACAAACATGCAGTCCATAACAGGTGGGGAGGTGACAACTGTAGGAAATGTTCCACCTGACTCTGTCCCAGAAAGCCTGTGCAGCCCCTCTTCCTCCCTAGAATTCTGATGGTGCTGCTGGACAAACCTGGGCCAGTGCCCTCCCGACTCTGGGCTAAAACTCCTACCTTAAAGTGCAGGGCAGGTGATGGATAACCTCTAAAGGCCACACCAGCTCTGCTCCTCCCTGTCTAGCATCCACTAATCATTCCCTGAGCACCAACTCTCTGCCTGCTCTGGGTGGCAGAGATATGGAGACACCACAGGCTGGTGAGGTGAGAATTCAATAGAGGACACAAGGATGAGGTACTGTTAGAGCAAAGAAGACGTACTGACAGACTGCTTAGGGATTAGAGAAGCCTTCCCAGAGTAGGGACATTTAGGCAGGGCCTTGAAGGATGAGTAGAAGTTTGCCAACATCATAGAGAAAATAAGAATTTTTCTACAACACTTTGTTCACTTCCAGTGTCTCATTTGGCCTTCCGGACTCCTGACTCAGCAAGCAGGGATTTAGAATACGTAAATGTTTAGCTCTGGAAGTCTCTTTAGATAGTATTCTCATTTTCTGATTGAGATGATTGGGGCCCAGAGAGGGAAATGGACTTTCCCAAGGTCACACAGCAGGGGATAGGTGAGCAGATCCTGAAATCTGAGTCTCTGGCGCTGTTCCTGCCAGGACAACTCACTCACCCCCTTTTCCTTTTCCAACTGCCATCTGGCCTGACCAACTGTCCCGTCCCTCCCAGCCAGACTCAAGACAAGTTTTATAGGGAGGTGACTGATTGGGCGTGGGGGGGTGGGGAGTAGATGGGAGAGTTTAACCCCACAATGTTTTCATACTTGAGATCTGAAAACACGATTTCCCCGGCAAAGAAGCTTAGCGTTAAGCGGAAAATCGGCTTGGAAGGATGTGATATCATTTATAACAGTACATTAAATGCAAGCTGAGAACCCGATATATTTTAGGAACATTCAGCACACTCTAGACTAATAAACATTTTACAATATTATTGCACATGTTCATTTTGCTTTGTACAAATAATCATTCCCTTCACATCTAATAAGTCTGTTTGACACATAAGTGGTCTTGGGCAAACACCTCGGAGGGTCTTGTTTTTCTGTGCATTGATCATGCATTTGTGTAGCCCTCCGGGACAGTGGCTAATGATTTTGAGGGCTTAAACGTCCACACACATCGTCTTTGTCTCCCTGCCTGTTGTCATATAAATGTAAAATAATTTCATTTTGGCCCTAGAATGTATTGTTTTTCACGTATGAAAAATGCCTGCCCCTTCCCTGCCTGGCGTGGCATCAATCAGTTTAAAACAATATTTGGAGGAGCCCCGGTCCGCAGGTCCTTCAGCGAGCTCTCGCATTCCCGGGTGACGCGCCCAAGAGCACCACTTACTGGGGAATTTCCAAACAAACCTGCCGCCACCACTGCGTCAACCCAGAAGCCTCCTCTCTCTGCGAGGTGAGCTTGAGTCCTGCCCCTCTGAGGCTCAGAGAACCAAAATTTGCTACCGACAGCCTTCTCCTTTCTCCTTTCTCCTCAAGAGCCTTCACGGCGGTCTCTGGTGCTGCTGTGCTAGGAGCTGAGGGATGAACACAATGTGGTCCGGGCCTCCAAGAACTTAGAATCAGGGCAGGGCCACCACTAGCTTGAATAACTCCTGTGTGGGAAATGGAAAAAGGGGCCCCCTCTGGGTGGGCTCAGCCACTTGACCCTATCACTTGAAGCTGGTGCCTGCATATGAATTAGAAAAAAAAACACTGTTTCCTCTGGGCAGAGGCAGCCCCCATCAGGGTACATCCCTCAGCTGGGTATTCCTGTGCAGTGTGCAACCTAAACAACTGTACTTAGAGGCCACCCTGGTGGAGTGGAGGTGGTCAGTGGGCAACAGACACCCCAAAACAATGCTATGAATACATGTCCCATAGAAAGACAAGCTATTAGGAGTGGAAGCCCAGAAGGAGGACAGTGGACAGGGTAGGAAGCTTCACGGAGGACGTGACCTTTGAGTTTGGCCTTGCAGAAAAAGTAGGAAGTGACAGGCAAAGAAGGGGAGCAACAGCCCCCACCCTTGAACAGAGGGAAGAGCCTGCCCACACAGACATGAGGCCAAGGAAGCTGGCCATTTTGAGAGACTGGGCATAAGGAGAAAAAAAAAGAACTAGGGGAGGGCAAGACAAGAAATGGGTGTTTGTTGAGTGAATAAGTGGCTGGATGAAGGGATGTATGGACAGACAGATGGACGGGTGGATGGATGGAGAGGAGACAGAGATTATATTAAGAAGTCTGGGATTTCTGGGCTGACCTACTAAGAAATTCATGCTTTATTCCACAAGCACTGGGATTGAGGAGCTCGTAACAGCTCTTTGGGAGCAGATGACACATTCAGAACTGTATTTCAGACAATCTCCCTGACCAAAAGGAACTGGGGAAAATAAGTCTGGGTACTGAAGGGGATCTCCCTGGCGCTCAACTAGAACGACAATTTGGAGTCATCTTGCAAAGAAAAGGGAAGGAAGAAAAGTAATGTTTATTGAGTGCCATCATCCTTTATATAAAGGATATGTCCCCAACGAGCCACGGGAAAATGAGGCTCAGAAAAGCGATTTGTCCGAGGTTACTTGTCTGTGAAGAGTCAAGAGTTGGCCCCATTTGCCCACCTCCACAGTTTGTGCCTCACGCACGTCTGGCTGGTGGGATGGGCTGAAATCGAGCCTCCTCAGCCCTCTGGCCCAAGGAGCCCAGCCTTCGTGAGCGCTCACTCACACCTGGTGCCAGCCACGAAGTACAGGCCACGCTGGCTCTGTGGGGCCTCCATCTGCACTTCCTCCCTGTCTCCTGCCTACTTTTTCCAGAAGAACCTGGAGCAGAGTCACAGGTCCAGAGATCTGGACTGGGCTCTAGCTCTGACCTCTCTCCCACCCGCCTCTACCACCCCTACCACACATAGTTGGCAAAACTACGGGCCTTTGCACATGCTCTTCCTTCTGCATGACTCTTTCACTCTTTCGCTGACTAGCTAAGGCTCCTTGTCCCTGAAGGCCAGCTTTAGTGTCCTCTCTTCCAGGAAGCCTTCTCGGAGTCCCATGGCTGGTTTAGGGCCTGCTCTGTGTTCCTACAACTTCTGAATTTTCTCAAGATGGCACTTAGAATGTTTACATTTTATGGTCTATTTGCGTCATCTCTGTCTATCCTCTTGTGGGCTGTTGGGGAGCAGGGAATATATCTGATTCATCCCTGGGTCCTCAGCTCCTGGCACAGGGCTTGGCCCAGAGTAGAATCAGAGTGCTTTGGAAAGACAGATAAGAGGTTGGAGGGATGGATGGATGGACAGACAAACAGCTTCTCCCCCTTAAGGGAAATAAACTTAGGAACTTGATTGCCTCACCTCCAGGAAGAATCTCCTGAACTGGAAAAAAAAAAATTCAGTTTTAACAACTGAGGCTCTTGATGGCCCAGAATAACTGAAGGTAACAAATTATAGGTGCATAGACCTGCAAATCTTGACTCACTCAACTTCACTGAGGTGAAGGCCAGATGAGGTACATTATTATGCAGGCTGGGGTTCTAGGAGAACTCCAGCTGGTAGTAATCAGGTCACAGAGAGTCTTGTGCACAGATTTAAGAGGTTTGACCTTTATCATGAGGCTGATGGGGAGTGGGTGGAGGGTTCTCTGGCATCAAAAGGAGCCATCAACATCTCTTGAGTCCTCTAAGTGAAGATGAGATTGAAGAGCCAGAGGCATTGACCTTAGGTATCCCTCCCTGTCTATTCTGCAAAGGCTGATCAGAAAAAACCAGAATGTTCCCTAGAATGCACATCCCCATTCTGAGGCAGAGATTTGTATTGTCAGGTGACTGGGACCAGCATCCAGGACACCCAAAAAATTACACCCAAATTCCCATCTTATATTCTCCTCCAGCGCCCTATAGTTCTCTAGCCCCTCTAACTCCACTTGGACACAGACGGACATGCTGTGTCCACGAGGGCCGAGAAACATATGGTCTTAGAGATAGATCTTTCTCCCACCTGCTCCAGCCTCCAAGCAGGTAGAGATGGATGGCCATTAGCAGGTACCACATAACTGAGGGCCAATCATATAAGCCCTTTCTAAGTATTTATTGAATATCCGTGGATCAATCAGGATTTGATCAGAGAAGCGGAACCAGCAGGTGATACATAGAATGAGAAGTTTATTATAGGGATCTGATCTTATGCAATTGTGGGACTGGTTAGATATACTGCAGGCTTCCGTTTCTGGTCTTGAGCCTGAAGTCCACAAGGCAGGCAGTGAGGAAAGGTAGATAATGTGAAACAGAAGGAAGGACAAACTGGAACCACAAAGATTCTCACCACTCTAAGCCTCTAACTTTGAGGACTAGATGTTCTCCAGGAGAAGGTGGTACCCTTTGTTATGGAGCTGCAGACACACCGGGCCCAGGATTCAGGGAAGCTGAAGGAGGAGATGGGGTAAGAGCTCGGGGCCTTGGCTGCTGCCCCACGCCAGCAAGGTGAGCCAGCAGAGAAGCGTCAAAGAGCGTGACCTCAGGCCCATCACTGACCTTCCCAGCACAAAAGGAACATGGCTGCTGCTTTACTGCCACATTCCAGATCTCAAGCAAAAGATTTCTGCCTGCAGCCCTTGCTAACCTAGAACTATGCAGGGCAGGGAATTCTGGGAAACAGAGTTCCAGCTTAGCTGAGCTGACACAATAGAAACCACCAAACCTGCTGGGAACTAGTCAGTGGAGGCCTAGCAGAGAGAAATCAGGGTCCCTGCCATCATACAGTTTAATCTCATGACAAAGACAAGTTTTAAAACGCCACAGTCTGATCGATGTTATGGTAAGGCACACAGTTATTGATAGTCTACCACGGAGAAGCCATGCGTTACTTAGGATTACATTCATACCCAAAATAACGGTGGCTGAATCAGATTAAAGTTTCTATCTGACTTCCAGAACAGGCTGATACGATGGCTCCTACACAGTCTGGGACCTGGGTTCCTTCCGTCTGGTTGCTACACCATGTATGGCTTCGTTCTCCTGCTGTCACTTCATGATCCAAGACATCTGCTGGCTGCTGCTATGGCTATTAGGTCACAATCCCAAGCATCAGGGAGGAGGAAGAGAAGGGGATGCACATGCCCACCCTCTTTCAGGATACTTCCTGGTGGTTCCACATGTAACTACAGTTAATTGACCAGAACTTGATTACACAGCCATACCTAGCTGCAAGGGAGACTGGAAAATGTAGTCTATTCTAGCTGGCCATGTGCTCAACTAAAAATTAGAAGTTCTATTCCTTGGAAATAGGGAGAAAGTGGGTGCAGTGGGTCAACCAGAAATTTCTACCTCCGGTGATATACAACAGTGGTCAATATCTCAGATTCTGGAGTCAGACAACCTTGAATTCCACTCCTAGCTCTGCCACTTTCTAGCTGTGTGATACTGAGCAAAGCTATTGCCTTCTCTGAGTCTCCATTTCTAAAAACATGGGATCCTTATCATCACATACAAGCCAGTATCCTAAGCACTTTTCATGGATTGTTATACTTAATCCTTACAATGAACCTATGAGTTAAGTAGTAATATTATCCCCCTTTTACAGATGAGGAAACTGAGGCTCAGAGAACTGAAATAACTTGCCTGAGGTTATGTTCATTCATAAGCACATACTTAGCGGTTGCCTGCTAGTGCCAGGCTCTGTGCTGGACTCTGCAGATACAGGCAGAAGTCAGAATGGTCCCAGCTCCTCTAGGACTCCCAGCTGGGGAGAGGTGGAGCCTGGCCTGCTCCTTCCACTCCCCCAGACTGCCCCCATGGCACACGTGCAAGGTTTGGGGGCCAGCTATAGAGAAAGGATAGCAAAATATTTCTTTGTTTTGCCTCTTCCCAGCGCTCCCAGCCTGTGCCCACAATTGATCAAGAGCATCTTTCAAGCCCAAACTCAGGCATAAACTGCTCACAGAGGGGCTGGCTGGAGCAAGAAGAAGCCAGTCAGTCCAACAGTCACTCAACAGCAGCTCCTGGGCAGACTTAGAACAGCATATGCTGAAAACAGCATTAGTGACAGCAAGCCCACAGACACCAGCCTGGACTCGTGGTCACAGAGCACTTTCACATCCACTACTGCATAAGATCCTCCTTTTGTAGATGAGAAAACTGAACTCACTTGGCCAAGATGACACAGGAAGTGTTCTAGAAAGCAGAGCCAGAAGTATGGGAATGCCAGGTCTATGTGAGAAATGGCACACAGCTTAAGTGGCCGTACACTGGCTGGGGCAAGGAGGTGCACACAGAGGCCATTAAAGAGTTTGATTTCTTCCGGACGGCAGCAGAGAGCCGACCTCAGGGGTGGGTAACACCTGCTGGGCACCCTGCCGTGGGGACCTCACATAAGGGGGGCTTTGGCAAAAACAAGCAAAATGTTTGAGCCCCACTTCTTAGCATCTCAGCAGACTGGCTTGAGCCCTCCCACTCACAGGCCTCAGCATGCCCATCTATGGCCAGATGGCCCCTCGGTGACCATGAGAAGTTGAGATGCCACTCCCCAGGACTCAGTGTCCCCTTCTGGAGAGTACTTCCTTCCCCTTGGTCCCATCATGGGGCACACAAAGGCAGTCACACCACACTCTGCACACAGTAGCCCTTGTTCTAAACCAGGCCTGCCACCCAGCCTAGTGCCGAAGCTTCGCCAGGAGGTACCAGGAGCCGGGAGGAGGGGACTAGACAGACCTGGCGTTCCAGTCCTGGCCCTGGAGTTCTCACCTGCAGAAAGGGCTAACAGCAAGAACCACTCCGGGTGGCTATGGCGAGTAAATGAGACCATCTCCAAAAAATGCCAAGCCTAGTGCCAGGCACACGAAATGCCCTCTGTAAATGGGGCTTCCCTCCTCTCCCCCTGCTTTCCCCAGGAGAAAAGTCTCGAACGGGCAGTATTCAGCAGGGATCAGCCCCAGTGGTGGTCCCACAATGGTTGAAGCCAGAGAAAAGGGACTTTTCCAAGCTCACAGAGAGTGATGCAGGCCCACCCAGACCTAGCACTCAGGTCCTCTGACACCCACTCAGGGACCCCTGTACTGACCATGATTTGTGGACCAGGGAGGTTGTGGGGAGCTGAGCTCTTGGAGCTGGGACCTACAAAGTGGGGGTTACGGTCTCATTCTGCCCTGATGAGCAGCCGAGAAAGCCACCCAGCCACGTCCCCATCACATCTCTACCGCCTGTTGCTTTGAGGAGCAACTATACTATTTGTGATTTCTGACATTCCCCCTCCCCAAGTCCCCACCCCTTTCCTGTTTGGCCTGTGAATTGGAAAGGGCTATAAACAGGCGAGAGCGGGCTCCTCGCCCCCGGGGCGGGCCTGTCAGCCAGCCAAGGGAAAGGTAGGACCCAGGGGACCCCTGCTCCCACCCTCCCCACACAGCCCAGCTGAGCAGCTTGTAAAGATAGGATTTGTTTGTTTTTTTGGATCTGGCTCAGGATCTGGCTGAGGCCGGACCCTTTGGGGAAAAGCAACTTTTAAATAAATGCTTCAAGATTGTGCAAACATTTCAGTAGTATTGGAGGCCTGGCGTTCTGGGTCAGGGAGGGAAAAAAATACCCGTCAATCACTTTAGAGATGAAAACCTGATAGCAGAGCAGTTGGTGAGGACTGGGGCTTGGGTTGCAAATCTCAGCTGTGGCTGGCTGGGACCAACTACACTTAAGCCCTCTCTCCAAAAATCATTTGCATGTTAATCAATAGAGCAGCCTGTCTGACAGGCACAGAGAACACAAGCGGCTCACAATACGATGTGTGTGATGCGTGCAGAAAGGACGGGACTCAGAGGCACACAGAATTGGACGTAAGCCCTGGCTCTGCCGCTGATTAGCTCTGTAGTCTTGGGTTAGTTATTTAGCTTGACTGAGCCTCGGTTTTCTCGGTGGTAAAGTGGGGTTATAACATCAATCTCATCAAGATGCTGTGAGAATTAAATAAACATACAGATTGCGACATAAAACCTGACCCAAAGCAAGAGTCCAGGGATAAATCATGACAATATCATGAGCGGCCGTTTATCAAGCGTTTTCTATGAGTGGAGACTTGCAGACATTTTCAGCCATCCTCGAAGCATGCTCTGCTTGGCCAGGCATTCACAAGCCTATTCTCTGCACCCATTCCCAGACAGTTCTCTCTTGGCCAAGAGCGGGGCTCAACCCCTGACCTCAGGAGTTCAGGGTCCTGAAACAAAGAAGCTCCGAGCTGACAGATCATAAGAGAAATGTGTACATTGCCTGGAGCAGGGAGAGGGAGAGATGGTCCTGAGCAGAGAATCCAGCCAGCTTCTGTGGAGAGGGGAGATCTGATCCAGGTTTTGAAGGATGCGTAAAATATCCACAGGCAGGCACTGGGGAAAAGCTTTCCAGATGGAGAGACTGGCTCAAGCAAAGGCTCTGAAGCAAGCCTTGTATGCAGAAAGTTAGGCTGTACAGAAGGGGGGCATTTAGGAAACAACACTGGCAAAGTCAGGTTGAAGTCAAAGTGTGAAGAATTCTGCACTGAGCGGGTCCAGCTGGGTTTCCAGGGCCATGCGACGTCTCTTCCTGCTCCCTGGGTCTCCTCCTGACAGCTGTGTAACTAAGGCAGTCACCCAATCTCTCTGTATCTATATATCCCTATCATCCCTTCCAGACCTGCCTCAAAGGGCTCCCTCCTGGAGGTGAGAAAGTTCTGAGAAGGTTAAAGTGCTCCACCAACACTGGGTACCATTGTTTTACATGTGCACACACAGACATACACATCCATGTAAGTGCATATGCGTACACACACACATAAACACACACACGTGCACAGGCTCACGGATCAGAGAGTCTTGGCTTCAAATCCCAGCTTTTCCACTTGCTGCTGCGGGACTCTGAGCTAGGCATGTATCTACTGCATATAAAGAGCCAGTTCGATGCCTGGCATATAGTAGGCACACATGACACGGTTATCAACCATCACATCGACAAACTCAAACTGTTTCTACTTTAAGAAGAAACTACCACCCAACAGGGTCAATTCAAGAGACTGTGAGGCCCAGGGATCAGCCCCCGAGCCCCTCATCGTACATATGGGGAAACTGAGGTTCAGAAAGGAAGTGAGCATAACCAGCTCGGAAGCAGGGGGCAGAGGAGCTCTTGGAGAAAAGCTTTCCTGGAATGCCCAGCCATTGTGCTGAGCCTTGCTTGGAGAGTGAGCAGGGCTCCATGGGCAGGTCCAGGCGGGAAGGGCACATCAAGCAGAGGAAACAGCATGAGCAAGTGCCCAGATGTCACTGATGAACCTGGAGAAAGACAAGTCACCTGGTCTGTCAGGGTCTGTGCTGGAGTGTGGCAGAGATGGAGCTGGGAGATGGGGGCAGGTCCTCGAGTCCAGGTAGGGAGGGTCCTTTGGGGCGTGTTTGGGAAGCTGGACGTTCTTGAGAGAAATAGGGAGCCCTGAAGGGCAGCAGCATCAGGTCAGCATTTTAGGAAGAGTCCTACAGGGCAAGAAGCAAGACTGGGGGCTTAACCCATGTGCAGGCTTAACCCAGGGCCAGGCCAGGTGGGATGGGGAGAAGTGGGTGGATTTGAGAGACACTGAGGAGATACAACGAGACGCCTCAGAGAGCATTTACTTTCTAGAGGAGAAAAAAGAGATGGAGACAGAGCAGACATAGAAGTAGACACTTTTGATGATTTTAAATCTGTCTAACCAAGCACAAAGAGCCACCTTTAACTCAGCGGACCGTAGCTATGGAATTTTTAGCAGAGGAGAGTACTCAGAACAGAGGGGGCTTCCTGACACCCCACCTTCACACCCAGCTGCTGCCCCACCTACAAAGCCCTCCAAAACGTCCCATCCCCATAAGCCTGCCCACCCTCCCCTCCATCCCAGTGAGTAAGGCAAAGGCCACAGGCCCAGTCAAGGAGACCCACAAGACAGGGTGGAGGAGAAAGCCCAGCTCCCTTGGCGGGGAGGGGGTTAGACAAATCATATGGCAGTGGCCCAACGTTCTCCATCTTTATCTCCTTCCCCCTTTCTTCCTGTCTCCTCTGGCTCCATGCCCAGGGCTGCCCTCAGCCTCTTACTAAGTGCCTTGGAGCCAGTCCCTCACCTCTCTGACCCTCAGTCTCCTCCTCTGTGAAGGGGAAGTAATAGTACTTAGCAAGCAAGGCTGCTGAAATTATTGGCGGGTGCCATGCCCAGAGGGGCTGCTCAAAGGTCATCAGATCCTTTCTCAATAAATGATTCCATTTTTTTCCATGTGCGTGATGCTGCCCTTTCCAATTTACAAATCCCTTTCATTTATTTCAGCACAACAACACTGGGAGATGAATATTATGGGGCAAAGGGCTCTCTCGCCCTGACAGTCTGGGGCCAGTCAGGATTTGAACCCGGGGCCCCAGCACTCTCCGGCCTACCTCTCCCCAGTCAGGCTGTTCTTCCGCATGCCGCTCTCTCCGCCTTCCCTGGCTTCCGCCCCGGCCTCCAGCCCCCAGCCCCACTGCCCCCTACCCCGACCCCTACCCCTCTCCTCCCTCCTCCCCCACCTTCTTCCCCTCCCCTTCCTCCTCGGCGCCGCCCCCTCCTCCTCAGCGTCCTCGGAGCCCAAATACGCGACACCTGGAGCAATAGCAGCCGCCCCGCGGCCTGGGCCTCATTACGGGCCGGCCCTTATCGCGGCGTGCATCACATTATTTCATTTCAAAGAATCCGCAGAGAAACCCGTCCCCGGCCGACAACAGAAAGTAAAAACACAGCTGACTCCCATTAGGGCCCTCTCACAGGCTCCGCGTGAGGTAATGAAATATGGAAGCGGTGAGATATGTAATGCTTTATTAAGCGGTCTCAGCTACAACGGCGTGCATGCCAATTACGCCTGCAGGCTACCGCCCGCCCCCGGCCGCCGGACCACCCAGCGCGCGCCCGGCCCGCGCCCCGGCCGCCGGATCGTGGGGAAGGAGGGAGGGAGGAGCGAGGGGAGGAAGGGGGAAGAGGCACGGAAGAAGGGTAGGACGACGGGGGAAGGAGGGGGAGGGTGGCGAGGAAGAAGAGGAATACAGAGGAAGGTCCGGGACAGCGGCCGGTGCCCAGCGCCATCTCTGGCTAATGGAAAGTAGCAAGGCATCCTTTGGGCCCTGAGAGAGCCAGGCCTATTCTCTCCAGCAGACCAGTGGGGCCCTGGGAATCTCAGAGTGACCGGAGGAAAATTGAGAGGTCTCAAATTCCTAGAAGACAGGAAAGGGAATGGCCAAAACTAAGGCTCAGAGAGGGAAAGACACTTAAGAGGGTCACACAGATGAATCCTCGGCAAGATTGGAGGGAGGCCCAGCCTCCTGTTTCCTGAAGTAAGTAGATTCCATTCTACCAAACTGCCTTTTCTTTTCCCTCTAATGATGTCTAAATGGCAAAGTCAGGCTTCATTGTGTGGATGAGAAATATGTTCTTTTTTTACATCTGACTCTCTAACATCCCTGAAATCCTCTGCTCTTTCTAACTGGCCCTATATTTTACAAACTTTTCACAGTTTTCTGAGCCTGCCACTGCCATGACTAGGCTGTCTACCCTCTCTGAGAATCAGTTTCCTCATCTGTATAATGGGGATAACAAACCCCATCTCCCTAGGTTATGGTACAGGTGAGATGAGAAAATGCAGAGTGCATAGTCCAGTCTGCAATGACACCTGCAGTATTCAGTACTACAATGAGCTTGTCCTGTCAGTCATTCAACAAATGGTTCCCGAGTACCCACCTGGTGCCAGAGAATGTGCTCGCTGATGTCCTTCCATGGAAAAGGCAAGCAAGGTAATCCGACCCCCTTCAGGAAGCTCTGGTAAAGGTTCAGCTGCAGAGAGGGAAGTGAAAATTACTGGCTAATATGGAATTTGGGATTACCTGGGGATATGCATTATCCATTCCAGGAGTTCTCAGCCATTATTCTACCTCAATACAAACAAAGCGATGGTTCACTGCCTCAGGAGGGTCCAGAGTGAGGGGCTGCAGCAGGTAACCCAGGCTACATGCCCTGGTGCACACTCAAGGCCCCAGGCCTATTCCAGATGCCCAGGGAAACACTGCACAAGGCAGGGAGTGGAAAGCATTATTTTGGAGAGGTGATGTGGAATTCCCCTGGGTTTCTTAAAAAGAAAAAGAAAAATCATTTGCAAACTTGGGTTCTTTCATTGGTTTTTAGCAGCAAATTCCATGTGAATCCAGCATACAGATTCCCAAGTTAAGATCTGATGGAGGGGGCTTCCCTGGTGGCGCAGTGGTTGAGAATCCGCCTGCCGATGCAGGGGACACGGGTTCGTGCCCCGGTCTGGGAAGATCCCACATGCCGCGGAGCGGCTGGGCCCGTGAGCCATGGCCGCTGGGCCTGCGCGTCCGGAGCCTGTGCTCCGCAACGGGAGAGGCCACAACAGTGAGAGGCCCGCGTACAGCAAAAAAAA
>NC_041217.1:145005461-145015294 GCF_002837175.3 Physeter macrocephalus | reverse complement strand
GCTGAGCCTGCGCGTCCGGAGCCTGTGCTCCGCAACGGGAGAGGCCACAACAGTGAGAGGCCCGCATACCGAAAAAAAAAAAAAAAAAGATCTGATGGAGGGAATTTGCCATCAGTGCCCCCAACTCCCATTTGACCTCACTCTCTACGGCCTCCCACCTTCTCAGATGCCTGGTGCTTTCCTGCCACCTACCTCCCTCTACCAGGAGAGAGGGAGAATACACTGACACATACTTAGGCAGTGGTCCCCTCATGCCAGGCACTAGAGTAAGTTTTATATATATAAAATATAATATACTGTAGATATTATAGATATATTATAATATAGATAATTAGACATATAGGTATATATAATAGTCGATATTATATATAATAATGAAATATTAGAAATATCATAAATAAAATAAAATAATGCTTATTTAATCTTTACAGAAACCCTTTAAGGTCAGTGCTTATCATTTTTCAGATGAGGAAACTGGACCCCAGAGAAGTGAACTGACTTGTTGAAGGTTAACAGCTAGGAAATGGCAGGCAATCCAGGCAGTTTGGTTCAAAACTCCACACTGTTGATCACCATACAATCTGGAATTCAGGGACTTCCCTGGTGGCGCAGTGGTTAAGAATCCGCCTGCCAATGCAGGGGACACGGGTTAAATCCCTGGTCCGGGAAGGTCCCATGTGCCACAGAGCAAATAAGCCCATGTGCCACAACTGCTGAGCCTGTGCTCTAGAACCCACGAGCCACAACTACTGAGCCCGCGTGCCACAACTACTGAAGCCTGCGCCCCTAGAGCCCGTGCCCCGCAGCAAGAGAAGCCACTGCAATGAGAAGCCTGATCACCGCAACGAAGAGTAGCCCCCGCTCGCCTCAACTAGAGAAGGCCAGAGCACAGCAACGAAGACCCAACACAGCCAAAAATAAATTAATTAAATAATTTTTTAAAAATCTGGAACTCACAGGGAGAAGGCAAGGATGAGGGCAACTTAAGGGATGTGATTAATAGCACTAATATTTCTACAAAAACCTACGAGCTGCTATTACACACTTACTTAATTCTCGCAACACTATTGTGAGATACGTTTCATTGCCTCCTTTTACAGCTGAGGAAACTGAACCCCAGAGGAAAAGGCCCTTGCCCAAGTTTATCCAGCAGGTCAGTGCAGAGCCGTAGTTAGAACCTCAGTCTGACGACTAAGTTAGTATTCCCTCACTCTTCCAAACCACCTCTTAGACTCCCCACCAGCAGATTCCTCACCACCAGAAAATAGCATTTTAAGAAGACCAGAAGAAGGAATAACAATGCCTAAATGGCAAAGCTCAGATATTACTGTGCAGATGAGAAACATGTTCTCTTTTTTACATCTGACTTTCTAACATCCCTTAAATCTGCCCCCACAACTGACCCTGCATATTTACCCAAGAACACCTCATTTGTTCAGTGAATATGAACAGAGCTCCTACTCTGGCTGGGTGCTGAGGAAACAAAAATGAAACACTCATGTTCCCTGCCCTGGGAGAGCTCACAATCTGGCAAGGGGAAAACGGCAGCTGAACCAATAATAAGGGTATAAAACCGTGACGGAGATGCCTGTTACACACAACATCAGGCAGATCTTCCCAGTAGGTCAAGGTAGGTCTCAGTAGACGTGATGTTTGTGCAGAGTCTTGTGAGGTGGTTAAAAGGAGTTACCTTGGAGGAGAAAGAACTGAGAAACCTGCGTATGAAAAGTATGGAGCACTGGATATCCAGAACTCCTTCAAGGAACTGCTAATAGTTTTTAGGGCCCACCGAGCAGGACAGGTGTTAACTAGAGTGATGAGAGCACCAGAGGTTTTGTTAAGTTAAATTATTTAAATCAGTGAGAAGGCAGGGTACTCATTCATCTCTTGGTAATTGTTTTTTATTTAAATCTTGCTCCTAATACAATTTCTCTTAGAACAGAAAGGTCCAGACCTCTGTTTTCATCCTACAGGTGACATTACCCCCATTTTATAGCTGAGGCTCTGAGAAGTCATTTACATCAGGTGGAAAAAAAGATGACTTTCACTTAGCAAGCACTTAGTATGTGCTAGGTAGTGTACTAAGCACTTTATATACATTTATCTTGCTTGATCCTCAAAAATACCCTTGAGATAGTTTCCTAAAACTTGCTAACTTCTTTCACATTTCATGTTTTTGGACATGCTATTTCTTCTGCCCTGTAAGTATTCCTCTGTTTTTACCTGCTACACGGTTTAGGCTTCAGACTAATACGCTTTAGATAAGAGAGCCAGCAATACAGTGGTTCAAACAGGATAGAAGTTTATGTCTCTCTCATGTAATGGTTTGGAGATAGGCATGTGATCCAAGGTGCATGAGGCAGCTGTGCTCTCCAAGGTCATCCAGGGACCCAGGTTCCTTCTGTTTTGTTGCTCTGCCATCCCTTCATGGCCCAAACTCTTCTACCCACACCATGTCCTGATTCCAGCCATGGGAAGCAATTCACTGGGAGGGGTATTTCTATTATTAAGAGGAAGAGGAGAAAAACAGAACTGGGAAAACAAGCAGCATACTCTGCCTTCCCTACTTGTCCTTTATCATCCAGTTCACATGGTGCCGCCTCTGCAAAGCCTTCCTGAATCTCTTTCCAAGAAGAATTATCATCCCCTCCTCTGTGCTTCTACAGCCCCTTCTATCAATACTTTGTTGCTTTATACTCCCCAGTGTACAAGCCTGATCCCCTCACTTGTAAATAATAAGCACTATAAGTACTGAGCACTTGCTATGTCCTAGGCACTGTGCTAGCAAGTTTTATGCATTAAGTCATTGAATCTTCCCACAACCCTGGGGATTTCCTCCTCTGTGAAATGGGCATAACAGGAATACTAACCTCATAGGGTTGCTGTGAGGATTAAAAGAACAGGTATTGAGATAGGTACTGAGTACATGCTCAATAAAGAGTAGCTACTACTATTGTGTAAATACGGATTGATACATGTACCAATGTAAGGGGTTAGTCCAGTTATAAATTATGCTCCCTGCCCTACACAGCTCACAGCTGAGCTGGGAACGTTAACCTCATGCCAGCGTGTGTAGGCATCTAGAGCTACACAGTCTGAGGGTTCTTGGTAAGGCGAGAAGTGCTCTACAAATATAAAATGCCTAAGTCATGGAAGGCACCACTTTATCCCCCTCCCCTCAAGTGAGAAAGCTAACTTACCCCAGGCCACACAGCTAGTAAGTGCCAGAACCATGACTCAAACCAGACTTATTTTAGTGGGTGAGGGGGGGCAGTGTTTGGCTAGATAAGTCCCATGAATCTGTGACACTTGATAGACCACGTGGCAAAAGTCCAGACGCTTAGGCCATACACAACACTACCACTACCTAGTGGCAGCAATGAGTATTGCAGTCATAGCATCTCATTCACTCAAATGAGGCAGAAGTATCCCAAGTATCAATTTTGAACTGTTTTAATATATTAGATATAATCAAGATCTTTTCAAAACATTTGGTTTTCTCTCTCTTATCAACAAACTTATCAACTTATCAACAATATCAGGTCATTTCCATTGTTCTTAGCCACTCGCATTTCCTAGATTTGTTCTTCTTTACCCTTTAGAATTTCTGAAATCAGAATGTGTGTTATAATAATGGGTCAGCCTCCAAGAGGAGGAACAAGTTGTCAGGTAGTTGTCAGGTTTATGCAGTGTTACTTCAGATGTGTGATTTTCAATGAAAGAGTTGGTTATTAACTTAAATTTGGATCCCTAATTACTGCTTTAAATGTCTTCAAAAAGATTTCATAGTGATACAAAGAAAAAGTTACTGTTTATGCAAGAAATGGCCTGCCACCCACCAGTCAGTGCAGTTACTGGCAGTCTTCCCAAATACATCAGAGAATTTTCTGAGTGGTGTGAGGTGGGTCTGACAAATTGGTCCATCAAGTCCTATAACGCAGACACTAAACACCTACCTGTCAAAAGCTTCCAGCTAACTTTCAAGAAAAGCTGTTTCACCTCCAGCAATATGCAGTGCAGTTTGTGGAGAGAGGAGGGGCGCTGTGTGTTTATCCGAAGCAGAAATCCACATGAAACACCAATAGTCTTCAATATGTCTCAAGATAATACTGTTAATCTTTTAAAAATTAAGTTCACTTACATGAGATGCAAAAAAGCAGCACCATCACCATGACATTCTGCATAATTATTGATGAATGACCTAAAGGGGAGCTACAGCATATCGTATAGACGTCCCACGGTACACGCAGACATTGACTGTGATCCTGAAAAACAAAGGGAGCGCTTGTAGGAAGAACTATGTGCTCTCAGTTGTTTTTCTTAATTATGTACCTATAATGTGGCAGTTCTCCCCCCACCCCAAAGTGGACTTAAATCAATCGGGCATCTTACATGGAGCAGTGTCTTAGTATCAAGAAGCTCCAGTTTTCCCTTGACTCTACGCCACTCATTATAGAGGTGTGACATGTGTCGCCTGTTCTGACACTCTTTTCTAGCATTATGTTGTCCCACCATGACAGGAGAATGATAACATTGGGTTGGCCAAAAAGTTCGTTCGTGTTTTTCATAGGATGGTATGGAAAAACCCGCGCGAACGTTTGGCCAGCCCAAGCCATCAGCGATAGCAATGTAGGTTTGTATAGCGCTTTAGAGTTTCCAAAGTCCTCACGCATATTTGCTCAGGTCATTCTCACAACTGCTCCAGAGGCAGTCCTTTTTTCTGATGGGGAAATGGGGCTCAGAGAGCTGACCTGGCCTAGGTCACACAGCATGACTGAACCCTCCTCCTCCCCTCTCATCCCTTCTTCATCCACCACCCAGCCAACTTCCTTTCTCTCTCTCCCTTCAGCCTTTCTGTTTCCTTTCTCTGTCCACACATCTCTGCTTCCCTGTCTCTGTTTCTCTCCATCCCTGTCTTAGGAGTTTATTTTTCTTTCCTTCCCTCTCTTTTTTTCTCTTTATCCCCATATCTCTCTGTCTTTTGTCTCATTATCTCTTTAATTTTCTGTCTTTTTCTTAGTTTCCCCTCTGTTTTTAACCTTCTTATTGCCTCTCTCTTCTCCCTCCTCCTTCTGTTTTCTCTCCTTCTCTCCCCTCTCTCCCACTCCTTTTCCTCCTCCCCTCCCTCCCCTGGTTTCTTAGAGCCTGAAGATGACAGTTTTCTCTCCTACAGGCCAGCATCTCTCCTCTGAGGAAGAAGTGGATGGAGCATAGGGTAGCAATGAGAAGGCGTCTTGGCCTTTGTCGCCCCCTAGAGTCTGTTCATTTTGCCCGAACTTCCTGCCCCAGACTGATCCCCTTCAGCCCCAGCCAGCTGTCCCAGAACTGGGATTCCTGGGGAGAATCCAGCCAGGACCAGTCTCCACATATCTTGCCTGTGTCTGTCTGAAAAGACCAAGTTAAATGGAAAGTTCTGGGCATCTTGACAGGGAAAGTAAAACTAATGCCAAACTTGGAATTCCTAGATGTGGATTGGATCCTGGCTCAGCCAGTTACCAGCTTTATGACTTTAGGCCACCACCTTGTCTTTCTGAACCTGCGTTCCTCACCCACGAGGTGGGTTACCTTGCAAGGGCTGTTGTCAGGGATTAATTAAGGCCATGATGGTGAAAACACCTGCCATATCACGGGTGCTCAGTTAAGTGTTGATTTAGACTCAGAGTCTCACAAAAGGGAGGCTGCTCAAGAGTGAGGAAGTGGAGAAGGAAGGGGTGTTTAGTACAGGAGCCCCATGTTCTGTAATTGCAAGAAGTGGCCACAAATTCTTCCCCAGCCTTCAGGAGATGGAGTCTGTTTCCTCACCCCCTGAACATGAGTGGGCTCTGTGATTTACTTTGGCCGAAGGCTGTTAGCAAATGTGATGCAAGCAGAGGCTTAAAAAGCACTTACACATCGGGACTTGGCCTCTCTTCCTGCTCTGGGAAGCCTGGGACTGCCCCCAAGTGAAGAATCCCCGGCCATCAGCCAACCAGCTACCCACCCACCAGGCATGTAAGTAAGGCCATCTCTGCCATATGATCACAGATGCGTGAGTGTTTTCATTATTTATTGCTGCATAACAAGTTACCCCCAAAGAAGCTTAAAACCACATTTATTATCTCACTCAGTTTCTGAGAGTCGGGAGTCTGGGAGCAGCTTAGCTGGAATGGGAATCTGGGGGCTGGCAAGAGCAGGGGAAACCGAGTCAACACTGGCCACACCCTGCCTGCTATGGAGCCCCCTGGTGCAGCCCCGGCTCGACACACAGGCAAGCCTGCTTCCCTCCCAGGGAACTGAACATCAGGACCCGGAGCGTCCTCAGCTGTGAGCCTCCCCAAGCCCTCATTAAACAAATGGGGAAGCTTGCCCAAAATCACACCACAAACCTGCAGCAGCAACAGGATTAAAGCCAGCACTTCTGCTCCCTGCCCTGGGCTTGTTTCTTTGCAATATATAAAGAGCACATCGCAACCCTGGTGACACTTTTGTTCAAAACTGAATGGATTTTAAAATATTGCCCTTCTGGGACTCCAAGACCAGCCCAGGGCAACAAGGAAAAACTAGCAAGAACAGGAAGGAGAGAGAACTTATTACCTGATTACTTCTCCTTCACCCCACCCTCCTGCCCCTTCTCCCTGCCCCTTGCAACCCAGGATGCCTGCCTCTGTATGACCAGACCTCACTGAGGCACCTGCCCCAATGCTGCTTCCCAAGAGATGCATGTCAATTAGAGAAAATCCAAATCAGAACCTAAACCTAGTCCTAGAATCTTAGCGTCTCAGTACAGGAAGGAAACTTCTCCTGGACTGTGTTCTCTCCATGACAGGTGGCTATTCAACCTCTGCTTACATGCTTCCAGAGACCAGGAACTCACTACCTCCTGAACTGGTTGGAAAGAATTGGTTGAAAAGCGCTTTGGAGACAGATCTACCTACATTCAATCTCTGTGATAAAAAGCTGTGCAACCTTTGGTAAGTCATTTGACGTCTCTACTCCTCAAATGTCTCCTCTGCAAAACGGGAATAAAGCCTCCTGAGCAGGATTGTTGTGATAATTAAATGAGGTTATAAATGTGTGCAAAATTCCCAGAAAGCCATCAGCACACGACAGTTTTTATTACATAAGCAGAAGGTGAGAACAAGGGGGAACACAGGGATCTGCCTCTTTTTTTTTTTTTTTTTGGCGGTACGTGGGCCTCTCACTGTCGTGGCCTCTCCCGTTGCGGAGCACAGGCTCCGGACGCGCAGGCTCAGCGGCCATGGCTCATGGGTCCAGCCGCTCCGTGGCATGTGGGATCTTCCCGGACCGGGGCATGAACCCGTGTCCCCTGCATCGGCAGGCGGACTCTCAACCACTGCGCCACCAGGGAAGCCCAGGATCTGCCTCTTAGAGTCACTACTTCCCTCCTGAGCACCCCCCCATCCCCACGTCCCAGTCAGGGATGCAAGAGATTAGGGTCTCTTGAGGTTTCTCCCCAGACATAGGAAGTCAGAATTCACCCATCAACTCAGGGATGCAGGAAGGCACTGGGCAGCCGAGTGTCAGAGGGTGAGCTGTGCTCTCAGATGGATGTGCTGGACCTAGAATATTCAAGGATGGAGGAAGAAAATGAGAGGAGAAAGAGAAGAGGAGAGAGAAACCAAGTGTGTATACGGAGGTGATGGAGAGGTTTTAGCGAGAAGTCAGTCATGTTGGCGTAGCTAAGACGCTGCAGCCCAGGCATAGGTGAGGGGAGTTAGGAAATACCTCCTCTCCTCTGCTTGTTCTTTCTCCAACATCCAAGTTACTCTGCATCTCTGGGAGGGTGGAGGACGGGGCAGGGAGAAGCTGGCAAGGCTGCTGCTGTGAAATCAGAGAGGCGCAGGCTGGATCGGAGTGAAGAATCCGACACTGGGGGGCAGGGGTGCACCTCTCATCATGCAAATCATCTTCCACAAAGCAAAACAAATTTGCAAGCAAATCACTCAGTGAGCGAAGTGGCTAGGGAGCATTGGAAAGGAAAAGGAAACTCATTACACCTTCCAATTGTCATTCTCCTACAATATACAAACTGCCACAGGAGCCTTTTGATTTAGTCGCTGCCTCTGTGGTTTATCTTAGTGTCTTTATAAACTGCTCAGAGGCTTTCCCTGGGCTTTCTTTGAGCTCAGTATCTCCCGTAGCTCCACCCCCTCCCTCTGCCCTTTTCCTGAGCCCCTACGGGCGCTCCCATCCTTCACCTCTCTGGGACGTAACAGTGCCCTGAGTTACCAGCCCCAGGCCACAGCCCATAGCCTGTCGCTTTCCCTAAACCCTACCCACACCTTTGTAAACAGTCCCTTTTAAAAACTCACCTCCTTACCTAGAATAGGCAAATGCATAGAGACAAAAAGTAGAACGGGGGTTGCCAGGGGCTGAAGGGAGTGGGGAGAGGCATTAGTGTTTAAGGGATACAGAGATTCAGTTGGGGAAAATGAAAAAGTCCTGGAGATCCATGGTGGTGATGGTTGCACAACAGTGTGGATGTACTTCTGCAGCTAGAGCAACTAAAGTCAGAAAGGATTAACTAACTTGGGCAGTTATTCCTCCTTCTCCTCCTCCCAGTCCATCATCCATCCATTCACCCATCTACCTCCTACCCTTCCAGCCACCCACCTCCATCATTCATTCATAATCTCATGTGTCCATTCAGTTAGTCATCAAACATTCTCAGGTGCACGAGCCTGTGCTTGACCCCCAGAGTTGGATCAGCAGGCTCTGGCCCTCGGGGAGCTCACAGTCCAGTGAAACACACACCTAACTTTTGAGACCACAATGCTGAGCAGCACAGTGCTGTGGACAAAGACCTGGGTCACCGTCCTGACGCCACCCTTAGATAACATCTCTGGGTACCACTATCCCCTTTTTATCCTTTCCTACATACAGGCCAGTTTCTGCCACCAGATCCAGAGACTCTGAAAAACACAGGGACCGAGTCTTCTTCTTCATCATCGTAGCCTGCAGCCATTAAGCTGAGACCCCACGAGAGCAGTCACTAAGCACTGTCCAAGCTCAGCTAACCACTTAACATGGTGCTGTGGACTGAGCTGTGTCCCTGTCAAACTCCTATGTTGAAGCCCCAACACCCAATGTGACAGTATTTGGAGACAGGACTTTTAAGGAGGTAATTAAGGTTAAATGAGGTCATAAGGGCAGAGCTCTAATCTGACAGAACTGACGCACAAAGGAAAGACCATGTGAGGACACGGCAAGAACAGAGTCATCCACAAGCCAAGGAAACAGGCCTCACCAGAAACCAACTCTGCTGGCACCCTGATCTCGGACCTCCAGCCTCTAGAACTGAAAAAACACATTTCTGTTGTTTAAGCCACCCAGTATGTGGTATTTTGTTATTGCAACCCAAGCAGACTAATACGTGGATTATCCCCATTCATCTTCACAGCAATCCCTTCTTACGGATGTGGGATGTAAAGTTCAGAGAGGGGAGATCAGTTGCCAAGGTTACAGTCTGAAAGTGGCAGAATCCAGACTCACACTTTGATCAGGCAAACACCAAAATTGCTGCTCTTAAGCCTTTGCTATGCCGTCTCCCTCAGTGTCCCAGTACCAGCAAAGGGCCTGGCCAGAGTATGAGCTTCATGAATGAATGAATGGATGGACAGCTGCCCGTCATCCTGACACTTGAAGATGTCTCTTCTATCCCAGGCCCTTTAAAGACGTTCACCCGGGCCTTCCCTGGTGGTGCAGTGGTTGAGAGTCTGCCTGCCGATGCAGGGGACACGGGTTCGTGCCCCGGTCTGGGAAGATCCCACATGCCGCGGAGCGGCTAGGCCCGTGGGCCATGGCCGCTGAGCCTGCGCGTCCGGAGCCTGTGC
>NC_041217.1:144961478-145005333 GCF_002837175.3 Physeter macrocephalus | reverse complement strand
AATGAGAGGCCCACGTACCGCAAAAAAAAAAAAAAAAAAAAAAAAAGACGTTCACCCAATACCCGCCCTGTAGTCTTGGGGAACAGCCATAGCACCCAGGCCATCCAGGTCTCAGGAGGGAACATCCAAACCAAAAGAAGAAGTTAGAGAAAGCTGACTGGACAGTGAGGGGGAGGGTGCTCCAGACAGAATGTGAGTGTGAGCAAAGGCTGGGAGGCAGGAGAGCAAGTAGGGTCACACCCAGGGGACAGAGATGGGAGGAGGAGGGAGGGAGGGTGTTGACAGAGGGGCTGGAGAGGAAGCAGGGGCCCGAGAACCTTGGAATCAGAGAACCAGAGAATCAAACAACTTTGAGGCTCCAGGCTCCTGGTCCCAAATCCAGGAGCCACTGACCAGAAGGCAGCCAACAGCCCATCTGTAGCTCCAGAAAGACCTAGAGGCACATGGACCGTAACTGGAAATGCAGAAGGACCTGCAATCCCTAGGTGGATAGACAGCTATATAAGGATGGGATGAGGATGAGATACCATTGTAGGGATGGCCATCATCTTCCAAGCACTCCTGTGGGCCAATTGTTTTACATCCCTGAGAGATAGGGGGCATCGTGCCTATTTTACACGAGGAAATTGGAAACCGAGGTTTGGAGGAATTAAGCCATTTGTGTCAAGGCACCTGGCTGGTAGGTGGTAAGGCTGGGATATGGCCTCAGCCTGCCTGATCCCAAAGCTTGGGCCCTTATGTACACATTGTGCACATTCGGATGAACTTGGAAACTGTAACCCAGAGACCCACTATTGGTCAGAAGACAGGGCAACTGGAGACCACTGCCCAGCACCGTGTTTATCGCACATGGTGCCCAGTCAGTCAACACTGAGGGACTAAACGGCCTCCCAATGGCTTCCCTGGCCTTCCTGAAACTCACGTCTATTCCTCCATCATCTCCAGGTACCTCAACCCTAGGAATTCTTCCAGGAAACACCATAGGATCATCCTCCAGTGAGGTGGCAAGGGCTTGTCACTGAAAGCAGAGGCAAGTGCCTTGGGAGAGGCTTGGAGACATGACTAGTGAAGTTCCTTCCTGGGCTGCCTTGGGAATCTCCATCACTCTGCCACCCAAGAACCCACCCTGGATCCCCACCGCCTCTCTCGCCAAGACTCAGTGCTTTTCCAGCTGTGGCTTATGGCCCCCAGTTTATAGCATCAAGGGGCTCTACTCCAGCTGAACAGGCCTCTCTATGGCTTCTTTAGGTTCCCTCTTCCTACCCCCATGCTGCCTCTGATTTCTCCTCTTAATGCCATTTTTCAAGGCAGAGGTCAGCGCCCATCTTCCAGGAATCTGTCCTAACTGTTCAGGGACAACAGAGACCAGAAACACCCTGGACACTCACCATCTGGGCCCTTCCCTGGGGTCCTTAAATTATTCCACCTTAATGGCCTCATAGTACCTAAATTAACCCAGCTTTCACTAGGCGCTTTCTTTGGGGGACAGCTCAGGGAGGAGGGTGGGGTCCTGCCCTTGAAGAGCTGACAGGCAGCGAGGGCAGAGGTATAGGTGAAAAATTAAAAGGCAGCATGAACAAGAACCGTGTCCTTGAAGACGAGTGACCTTAGGAAGGTGGGAATCCAGCAGCTTGGGTGTGGGTGGTGAAGCCAGGCAGACCCAGGTATGAATCTCCTCTCTGGAACTTTCTGGGTATGTGACCTCACGCAGGTAACTTTACCTCTCAGGGTTTCAATTTCCTTATCTATCAAAGAGGAGTATTCTGAGAATTAAATAAGAGGTTGCTAGTGTACAGCAGGGTGACTATAATTAATAATACTCTATTGTATATTTGAAAGTGACTAAGAGAGCAGATCTTAAAAGTTCTCATCACAAGAAAAAGAAAATTTGTAACTGTGTGGTGATCAATATTAACTAGACTTATGGTGATCATTTCACAATATATACATGTATCAAATCATTATGTCGTACACATGAAATTAATATGTCAATTATATCTCATAAAAAAGGGAAAAAAGAAAATTAGTGAAAGGAATTATAACTAAATATGCTGCAAACGTTGAAAGATAAAAGGATATTATAACAAATTTCTGCACATAAATATAAAAATGTGGATGAAATGAGCAAATTACAATTTGCCCAAACTGACTCAAAAAAATTAAAATATCTAGGTAGCTCTACAGTCACAAACTATTTTAAATCTGTACTTTAAAAATTCTCTTCCGGGCTTCCCTGGTGGCGCAGTGGTTGAGAGTCCGCCTGCCGATGCAGGGGACGTGGGTTCGTGCCCCGGTCCGGGAGGATCCCACATGCCGCGGAGCGGCCTGACCCGTGGGCCATGGCTGCTGGGCCTGCGTGTCTGGAGCCTGTGCTCCGCGACGGGAGAGGCCACAGGGGTGAGAGGCCCGCTGTACCCCCCCCAGAAAAAAAAATTCTCTTCCCGTAAAAGAGAATCCAGACCCAGAGTCTTTACTGAAGGAATAAGTAATTTCAGTCTTACAGGGCTGTTTCAAAATAGAGAAAAAGAGGGAATATTCCCAACTTACCATATGAAGCTATCATAAACACGGTATCGAAACCTGAAATGAACAGTATGAGAAAGGATAATTATAGGCCAATTTAACATAGAGGTAAAAATTCTAAATAATAAAAAGCTGAATGCAGAAATGTATAAAAAGGATAATCCATTATGACCAAGTTGGATTTATCTTAGTCGTGCAAAGATGATCTGACATACAAAAATGTTTAATGTAATTTGCCATATAAACAGATTAAAGAAGAACGGTGTGCTCATCTCATTAGATGCAGAAAAGGTATTTAATAAAATTTAACAGCCGTTCATGATTGAAAAGTGAAAAGCTTTTTAGCAAATTAGGAATAAAAGAACACTTCCTTAACCTGAAAAAGATGACCTGTCATTCTATTAAGACTGAGAACAGTTCTATTCACAAGTGCTAATTGGCTTACTTTTTCTCAGTTAATTGATATATTTAACTAGAACCACCTGGAAGCAGTGACTTAATCCAGAGGAGTGAGTCTAAGGATAGGAATTTCTAGGACTACTGTCGAGAGGCAGAGGAAATGTTTTTGGCAAGCCTTGCAGTGCTCTTCAAATCTCCTTAATATGCATAGATTGTTGCTTATGTATTTTCATTCGTCCAATGAATACTTATACTTATTTGATATAAAAAAACACAACAAAATGTCAAACATATTGTACATGGATGCCTTATGTACATTGTACAATGCACATGTACATTGTACATGTACAATGTGTATTGATCATAGATCATATGTACATTGATCATAGATCATATGTACATTGATCTATAATCCTCAGAATGATGATAAAAAGTTTATCCTTGAATTAGAAAAAAATCTAAAGGATGAATTTCCAGAATCTCTATGTGGTAGGATTACAGGTAAATTTTATTTTCTTATTAGAGCTGCTCCTTCATTTAGTAAACAAATATTTATTGAACAACATACCTATTAGGTGCAAGATACTATGCTAGGTCCTGGAATGAAAAAGAAATATAGAAAATAGGAGTGTGGATTATGGTGCCAGACCATGGCTCTGCTAGGCTCTGCTACCCATTAGCTGTGCAGTCTTGGGTAAATTGCTTAACTTCTTTGCTCCTCAGTTTGCCCATCTGTAAAATGGGGATTTAAAAAAAAGAAAAGAAAAGAAGATGCATATCAATTACCTGGCCTATAGTATCTGAACAAAAATAGCAACTATTATTATTACCTGGAAGGAAAAAGCAACATGTAGCAAAAAAGAGAGAAAGAGTTGAAATGCTCTCAGTGCTCAGAGAAGCAGGTGAGAGGATATCAGAGACAGGGGAAGGATGAAGGAAGGCTTCCTGGAGGAGGAAGATTCGAAGCTGTGCCTTGAAATCTAAGTATTTCCACAAGCAAATAAGAGGTGGAAGGCATTCCAGGTAGAGTGCACAGCCTGAGCAAAGGCCCAGAGATGAGAAAGTGTTTGGGTTAAAGGCACTAACTACTCTGGTGGAGATGAAGCACAGGGTCCATTCCAGAGGCTTTACTGTGCTCCACACTAAATGTTGTGAGGCAGCCACTCTTCTCCCCTCAGTTTCGCCATCTGTAGAATGAGGCCGCTGGAGTCAGTCACCCCTGGGCCCCCAGGCCCTCCAACACATTTCATTGTACAGTGTCCAATCTCCCGGACTCCTAAACGCTTCCACATGTCAACCCTGACCTGGCTCTTATCTTTGCCTGCAGAACACAGCCAGCCAGCCCTGCTTCCGGGCCTTGGACAGCCTCCCTACAGTCCCGGAGCAAACAGCTATTCTAGGGCCACCAGTCATGTGGCCCCCGTTCCAACAGAAACACAACACCCAGGGTGGTGGGCCCTATGCAAACATTCACCTCACTTCCCTCCTCGGGCCTCGGTAGTGCCTGAGGATGATGTGGGTTTATTTGGGGTCTGCAGAATGCAAAGAATGTTGTCATTCCCAGGGAACTCCGAGTCCCGAGTCCCGTTCGCACTGCTTATTCTGGCTCCTCTCCGTGGATGCTGCAGACGTTGTTGTCTCTTACTTCCAAAGGCTCCCAGTTCCAAGAGAGGTTTTATGTTTCAGAGAAATGAAGTAAGTGCCTAAAGGGGCAGTGGCATCTTTAACTGCTGGAGCAGAGGGCTGAGCAGGGCTGAAGGTTTAAGCTGTGTCATTCCCCTCATGGGCCCGGGACCCCACTCCCGCAGATGTCAGGCATTTGCTTTTTCAACCTGGAATCTGAGAATTCTATGATCTTCAAACTAATGGAATTTGGGGCTACCAGGACCTTAAGAACTGTAGAATCTTAGACATCCTAGAACCATGAAATTCTAGAATCTCAGAGTCAGAATCATTGTGTCCAGGGAAGATACAGGTTCCACCACTGCCTAGCTGTGTAACTTTGGGCAAGTTATTTAACACCTCTGTACCTCCATTTCCTCATCTATAAAGTGGAGTAATAATGGTACCTACTTCCCAGGGTTATCAGGTTGAATTAATATGTTAATATGTCATATGTTAACGTGCGTAAAGCACCATAGAAGTGAGGCCTATAGTTCTAAGATCACACTGCAGGGCAGATCCCTGGCCTTCCCTTCTAGAAGTTTCCTCATTCAACCACACCACCTCTCAAGATAACTAAGAAGGAACCAGCCTTGGGACCAGATACACCCTTCAGTGATGGCACCACCCTCACAATAGGTACTCTGCTGTGGAGAATTTCTACGCAACAGACAGGTTTCCCATGACCCAAAAAATACAATGGGCAGAACCATGTTTCCTCCTGGAACAAGGAGTATTTGGCAGGTGGAATCAGTGAAAAGCTCTGGGATCATTTTCTATGCTCAGTGGGTTGACTGGGCTCAGCTGGGTGGTTCTTCTGCCCCACATGATGTCGGCTGGGGCTGCAGACTTCAGGGGGCTCAACTGGGCTGGAATATCCAAGATGGCTCACTTGTATGTCTGGCATTTTGGCAGGGATGGCTGGAAGGCTGGACCCCGCTGAGACACTCGGGCATCTGGGCCTCTCTCACCCCATGTAGTTTCAGGGCCTCTCCCTCCCCAGGTGGCTTCTCCACGTAGTGTTTCTATCAGGGTAGCCAGACTTCTTAGATCACAGCTCAGGGAGCTCAAAAGGACATGAGTGGAAGTTGCCAGGACTTCTTAAAGCTTGGGCCAGTGAAATAGGGAGAATTCTAAGATGGCCCCCAAGATTCCCACCCACAAGTGCACATGCTCTGTGTAATCCCTTCCCCTTAAGTGTGAGCGGGACCTGAAAATAGGGGAAAGTCACTCTGTTGGTTAGGTTACGTTATATGGCAAATGCAATGGCATAGATTATGTTACACTATGTAAGATGCCATCATAGCAAACTGGAGAGAGAATCTCCTGCTGCCTTTGAAGAACCGAGCTGCCACATTGAGAGAGGGCCATGCTGCTAGGACTTGAGAGCAGCCTGTAGGAGCTTAGACAGACCTCTGGCCGAGAGCCAGCAAGACAATGAGGACCTCAGGCCTACAGCCACAAAGACCTGAATGCTCCCAAGAGTATTCAGGAAGAGGACCAACCCCAAGCCTCAGATGAGGTCACAGCCCCAGCCAACACCTTGCTTTCAGCCTGGTGAGACCCTGAGCAGAGAACCCAGCTACACCATGCCTGGACCTACAGAAATGTGAGCTAATAAATGGGTTTTGTCTGAAGGCTCCAAGTTTGTGGTAATTTGTTACACAGAAGTAGACCTTCTAGCCAGAACTGGCAGAGCATCACCTCCACTACTCTATTGGTCAGAGGAGTCACAGGGCCAGCCCAGGTCATTGTGAATGGGGGCCACACAGGCTGTGAATATCAGGAAGCATGCTTCATCTGGGGATATCTTTGGATATAAATGAGTATATCAATTGTAATCAAGTATAATCAATACTTGGATAATCAGTTATACAAGTATAATCAATTCCCTGAGGCCTAGATCCCACCTGGGCCCAGAACAGATCCCTGTGTCTGGCTACCAAGTTTCTGGAAGGCAAGGTGTACTCCCATGGTGGGTAAACTGTTTTAGTGGAAGTTGCATTTGATATCTCACCTGCCTCCCTCTTGCTGAAATGTCAGCCTGTTTTATATCAATGGAAATCAAGCATGTTCTAACTAGAAGGGTTCACAACAGTCATCTCAATTTACAGTGAGGGTCTCTAGAGGGAAGGGATTTTCCTAGGTCCCACAGCAAACCAGAGACTAGGGTCAGAAACCAGGTGTCTGGACTCCCAGCCTACGACTGCCTCCATTCAGCTTTCATTTTGATGCTGAGTACATCATTCTCTCCTCTCTCCCCAAAGGAAAGGCACGGATTTCGCCTTGGCCCTCCCCCTCTCCTGGGCCCCGCACTGTCCTGGCCCCTTGGGGCTTCTGAGACTCACCGTTTTTACTCCCCTGGATCTGAGTGTTTAAGAAGAGAACACAAGAGTCACCAGGAACTGAATCCCACCAGGCCTTCCCCTCCAGAAGAGGACCAGTGGGGTGGAAAACATCCCCACACAGCCCACCCAAGGACCAGAGCTTGGGAGGGCAGGGTGTGCACCAGGGGCTGGTTTCCACACCGTGAACTGGTGTGACTCCTCCCCGACCCACCCTGAGATCTTAGGCCAGTCATACTCTGTCCCCATTCTGTTTACTCACTGTAAATGAGGACAGTGCCCTGCCAGGTGAGGGGAGCTAAGTGAATGCCCTTTGAGGACCACAAGGGTTGACTTCCTGGGCAGAGCTTTTCCAAAAGAAACCTCAGCTCTGCTTCTTGATGAACCATCCTTCTTTCTCCAGCTAAGGGCCCAAGCCTCCCATGATTCCAGTCCTGGTCCATATCCTTCCCTTTCTCCAGTGGAAACAGGAAGCCAAGGGCCAGGGCCTCCATCCCTAGGAATCCCCAAGAATTTCTATCCTTGCCCAAATGTCACCTCCTCAGAGAAGTCTTCCCAATGTCCCTATCTAAAATAGCATCTTCCTTCCTGATCTGTCCTCTTCTGAGTTGTTTTTTTTTAATGGTGTTTATTACTATCTGAAATTATATTGGGCATTTATTTGTTTACTTGTTTATCATCTGTTTCCTACACTAAATGATAAATAAGGATCTGTTATTCACCACCATATGTGAAGAGTTAGACAGATAATAATGCTCAAAAAGCATCTCTTGAACCAAAGAATGAATGAATGGAATCAGTACAAAACTTCAGTGTTGGTCCAGTGGGGGAAATCACGTCTAAGAAACCAGTTTGTAAAGTGAAGAAAATAATATGCAGGAAGCCCAACCTGAACAGCACACCCACACTGGCCCCTCTCTCCTCTGGCCCCTGGCTGCACTTAGAGGCTGAACCCCTCGCCCAACACTGATGTACAAATGGCTGAGCCAGTGCCTTCATTGTTGATGTCTTGGAATGGGTAAACTCTGTAGATGTAAGTCTAGTCTCTCTCCCAAGCTCATTGAGAGCATATTCATCTTTGTGTCCCTCAGAGTGTCTAAAACGTGCCATTTGGGTGACCATCCCTCGATGAATTAATGAATGAGTGAATAAGTGAATGAGTCAACTAAATGGGTGGATGAATAGGTGAATGATGGATGGCTATTAGAGTGGTGGTGGATGGATGGAGAGATGAAGAAATAGAAAAAAGGAGGGAAGAGTAGATGTATTGATTGATGGATGGATGATGAGTGGAGAATAGGTGAATGAATGGATGAATGATGAAGAAATGGATAGATGGATGAGTGTATGGTTAATGGATGATGGTGGGAATGGGTGGATGGATGGATGGATGATGGGTAAGTTAGTAGACAAATTTGACTTACTGTGTCTCAGAATCTCCAAAGTCATGGAACAGAGGAAGCAGATTTGCTTGTGGACCTATAGGAAAGAGTTCAGATCCCTAAATCAAAGCTACAGAAAAACAGGTTTCAGCTCATTCGGAGGTAGAATCTTCCTGTCCTAGAGATATGCAATAGAAAATAGGCACCCCACCCCCATCAAGGGGCTGGGGCAGGCAAGAATCTAGATCCTAATTGGGAGGTTGGGCTAGTGACTCCTTCCTTCAGATGGAAAAATGATATGGTTCTAGAGAAATCAGAAGTGAACTCCTCCATCATCCAGATTTGGTGAAGGCTGGTCCCTCATCCTCTAACCCGAACCTTGGGGATTCTCTATCTTGATACCTCTCCTAGGGCTGAGGACAGAGTCAATAACAGCTGGGCTACCTGGGCACTTATAAGGCATACTCCTAACAACACCCATGAGGTTGGAATTGCTTCTCACCCCACATCTGTCTGCTTTTTCCACTTGTCTTGGCTGGCTTATAGGCAAGAATACTAAAGTCTCAGAATCTTAAAAAACAGAGACCAACTGTGTAGCCTTAAACAAGTTATTATCCTCTCTGATCTTCAATGGCATCATGTGTAAAACAGAGATAACAATGTCTTCCTACAGAGTTGCTGGGAAAATTAAATGAAAGAATTACATAATGTGCAGTGCTAGGCACATTGAAAGCCCTTGATAAATAATACTGAAACTGGTATTGGTTTTCGCATTGATGTCAGTATTCAAATCCATATCTACATTTGTATTCGTATTTATGAGAAATATTATCATAGTATATCATAGTATTACATGTATTATTTACTATTGCCATAGACTCATAAATCTAGGACCACAGATTTACAGATTGAAATAACAGATTATCAGAATCTGACCATCTCAGAAGTTTAGAACTTTAGAATTACTAAACCTCAGAGCCATGGACAGTTCATTTAAGCAACTCTCAGAAAAGGCAGGACCTGGGACTTCCCTGGTCCACAGTGGTTAAGAATCTGCCTGCCAATGCAGGGGACACGGGTTCAAGCCCTGGTCCAGGAAGATCCCACATGCCGTAGAGCAACTAAGCCCGTGCGCCACAGCTACTGAGCCTGTGCTCTAGAGCCCGTGAGCCACAACTACGGAGCCCGCGTGCCACAACTACTGAAGCCTGCACACCTAGAGCCTGTGCCTCACAAGAAAAGCCATCGCAATGAGAAGCCCGTGCAACTGCGACGAAGAGTAGCCCCTGCTCGCCACAACTAGAGAAAGCCCACACTCAGCAAGGAAGACCCAACGCAGCCAAAAATAAATAAAAAAGAAAAGGCAGGACCTCTGAGGTCACGAGACCAGCCACACCAACCTGCCTCTACCCAGGACAGATGCCTCCCTCTGGTGTCCACCCCACATCTCCAAGTCAAAACACCTTCTGAGCCCACCTTGGGGTGCCTGGCTGGACTCCTTGGCCCTGTATTCCTATTCTTGGACAACTCAGAATCCCAGGAATTTGCGGCCACAGTAGTGTGGGCCTGAGATTGGGCCCGGGGGATGATGAAATATGGAAGCTCCCAGAGTTGGGCCTGGTGGGGAAGGCCACATTTTCTGTGTCATGTTCTATTGCACGCCAATCAATTACAGTGCGCCCTATATAAACACATCACGAGGGCTTTGACAGGGGGCCGGGGTGAAGTTGGGTGTCGGGGTAAAACAGGGGATAATAAAATCACTGGAGATTTATTTCTCTAAATTGGAAACTTCATGCTTACACCTGACTAAATCATCAGGCTGAAATTGGAGCCGACTCCCACGGAAAACACATGTAACCTTATCCCATCTTTGTTTAACGGCGACCCATCAAGCTGCCTGATGGATTCTGCAGATGCGGCCAGCGTCCTCCTCTGGCTCCTTGAATTCTGGGGGCCTCCATCAGACCTGTCTTCACTGTGCCCACCCTGCTCTTGTTGCTCTTCCAGGGCTGGCCTCTCCTACAGGCGGGTGTCCATGTGGGTCTTCTTTGCTTCCATGCCTGCGAGTACCCCATCTGTGTACCTAAGACCCCTCTACCTAAGACCCTCCTTTTCCGTGAAGCCATTCTCCCTGAGAAGAGAAGCAATGTTGAATAAGAGGAGAGGCAGCTGTGACATCAAGGAACGTGCATTAGGCTAGAAGTTGTTCCAATTATGGTTCTATGATAAAATCCCTTTATCTGTCGGGGTCCAATGACTTTGCTCCTTCCTTTTATCCTGTCTCTTCTCTCACAGAACTTTTAGGAGGATTTGATGAGCTAATGTGTTAAAAGTGCTGTATGATTTACAAACTGAACGGCCTGTATTAGTATCTAATTTTCCATGTGACTCACGAAGCACTGCACATGGTACCAGCAGGCTGTGAGTCATCCTCCCGCCGTGTTAAAGAGTTTCCCCTCTACCAGGAGCGACCAGTCCGGGCTGGGACGAAGAATCGAGAGGGTATCTACTCAGTAAGCAGCCTCTGTGTGCTGGACACTGGGTTAGTGCCACTCATACAGTATTTCACATGATTCCCACATCCTAGATCAGAGTTATACCCAGTCCAAAGATGATGAAAATCAGGTATCAGAGGGGCTAGCTACCTTCCCAAACTTTACTGTCTCAGCTGAGACAGTAACCAGCATGTCAGTCTAGGTTCGCCTGACTCCAGAGCTCATCAAAATGTATGACAAGTGCGCTGCGAGCCCGGAGGGAGAAAAGATGGGCAGTGTGTTTCAGGGCTCAATACGGGCCCTCCCCCTCTCCCAGACCCCCCCTTCAAGTCCATAAATTCTTCCACACACAAACACACTCACCCGAGTGCACACCGCAGGTGGTCAGTGGCTGGGAGGCTGAGGGCTGAGGCTCCCTGCTCAGAACAGGACTCCAGGCTCACACCTCCACCATGGCCCTTTTGGTGGAGCTGGGGAGGTTGGGGGGGCAGGAGGAGCCCCTGTGTGTCATTTTCGGCGGCAGTCAGCAGAGCCCTGCAAAGTGCAAGATGGCTTTTTTAGCCCAGCATAAGGATCTAGTTAAAAACCAATAAATCAGCAGTGAAATGTGCATAGCAGCCTTCTCCGTAAAATCAACATGGCTTGCTCCTCTGCAGGGAGCCCTCTGACCGCCAGGACTGAAGCCTGGGCCTCAGGCAGAGCCCTCCTTCGTCCCACAGGGATCTTTGGGGAGAGGGGTCTCCACTCTCCCCTGAGAAGAGGAGAGCCAGGCAACCTGGGTCCTGCCTGGGAGGCGCCTACACTTGAGACATCCCCTTTCTAGACGCAGAGATCAAGAAAGTGATCAAGAAAGTGATCAGAGCCGGCCCCAAACAGCCCTCCGCCTCCTCCACACGGCTCCCGCCCTGACACAGAAAATCGAATTATGAGATGAATGGGTTTGGGAGTGGATGAGAAGGGCGAGCCCCAGGGCGTCTCCCCAGCGCAAAATACAGAAAGCCATCTGCAGGGAGGGGCTCGCGACCCCTCGGGAAGCCGTACCCCGGCGACCTCCGCGAGGATGGGCGCCCCGGCCTCCCCGCGCCCAGGCCAGCCCCAGGCGGGGCGTGGGGATTGCGGGAGGCCCCAGATCGCCCTCAGGACGGTATTTAATATCTGTAAAACTGCCACTCGGGCAGCCAAGGTAAACAGCGTCCCTGGCAGTTCAAAGGTGAGCGAGTTTGAATGTTTCCCCTTTGCCTGAAAGGAATCCGTGCCGGGCCTGTGGCAGCGGGCCCCCGGGAGGCCCGGCCCCCCGCGCCGCCAGCCCACGGCATCTGTGCACACAGAGGCGGCGTCTCCCACGCAAATACTCACAATTTCTCATTAAAACTTACGACTGTGTCAACAGCGCGGGCTGGGCCCCTAATCTGGAAAAGACATTTCGCCACCCCGCCAGCCGGCCAGCCGCCCGTCCCACGCCCGGAGCCCGAGCCCGGCCGCAGCCAGCTCCGCTCATCTCTCCGCGCGCCCCCGCCCGGCCGAGAGCGCTGCCCACGGGGACCCTGCGCCCCGGCTTCCAGCCCAGGGGATAGCGCTGGCCCCGACACTTCCGCCTGGCTTGGGCTCGGAAAGAGCTTTCTCCCAGCGGGGCTTCGCTTTGGAGTCAGTTAAATAACGCAGCGCCCAGCTGCACCCCGCACGGCATCTCCCCAGACCTGTTCCCAGGGGTTCCCTTCTGCTCCTGACGGGAAGATTTAGCTTAACCCCCGCCCCACATGCCACGGCAGAGCTGGCACACCTGAGATGTGAACACAGGGACCTCAAGGCCCTCGGCCAGGGAGGTGGGAAGCCCCTGGGCAGGGGTGCAGGATAAGGAAGGATGAACTCCAGTCTCGGTGGGTCTAGACATACCGACTCCAGTGCAAGAGCGAAATCAGAGAAACACTTGGGAGTAAAAAGAGTCCACCCTGGGTTCAAATCCCAGCTCTGACACTTGGGATACCTCCCTTTCCTCCACTATGAAATGCGGTCAATAATAGAAAGTTGATACCTGTTCCCACATACTCCAGCTCCTGGCACAGCTAAGCACTCCACACACAGTAGTTATTCATTCAGGCAACCTATGTTTGTTAAGGCATGTACAGTCCTATGTACAGTCATGAACAAAACAGCTGACAGTCTGGGGAAAACAGGCAAGCAGTTACAACAAAAGAGCCTGAGTGTTATGAAAGCGGGCATAGAAAATGCCAAGTGGGTGCCCAAGGCAGGGGTCCCAGAGGAAAGGATAGATACACTGTGACTGAAAGGTGAGGAGTGGCAAAGGCAGCAGTGGAAGATAGTCTAGAAGAAACAGCCTGTGCAAAGGCCAGGAGGCAAGAGACAGCATATGATCACTGGTGAAGGCACCGAGACAGAAATGAGGATGATGGAGAGGGACTGGGGGAGTGTAACACACAGTGTACAACTTTCAGTGAGCACTTTTAGATTTGCTTCTTTGTTGTGTGTGTGTCTGTGCCTATGCGTGTGTGCGCATGGACACTTGCTTATACACATGTGAATTTACACCTAAGGTATGTGAGTTTAAATACGCCTCCAAATGTGCACCATGCATGTGCTTGTTTCAAATGTGTATGTCCTCTTGGATGTGTGTGTGTGTGTAAATGGGTAAGCATTTAGATGTGAATATGAGTGTATTTGTGGGTGTACCTATACCTGCGACTATACGTCCATGCTTGTGAGTCTGAATAAGGATGTGTATATCCATGTTTGCACAAGCATCTGTACCTCTTGACGTGTGTCTTTAACAAACACTGATTCCCCACTTCCCACACCACCTTCTCTGGTGTCCATATGGGGGAGCTGGGTGGGCTGGGTCCTGAACACACACACACACCCTTATCTTCCACGAGGGCACACATTCCCCCAGAGAGGCCATTCGACAACTGGTACTCATTGGCCTGGTGGATCCACTTCCTTCTGAGGCAATGAAGACATTCTGTTTGCTCTACTTTGGGGAAACAAGAAAAAAAAAAAGCATCTTAAGATTTCCCTCCAGGGCTTTCCTGGTGGCGCAGTGGTTGAGAGTTCGCCTGCCGATGCAGGGGACACGGGTTCGTGCCCCGGTCCGGGAGGATCCCACATGCCGCGGAGCGGCTGGGCCCGTGAGCCATGGCCGCTGAGCCTGCGCGTCCGGAGCCTGTGCTCCGCAATGGGAGAGGCCACAACAGTGAGAAGCCCGCGTACCGCAAAAAAAAAAAAATAAGATTTCCCTCCAGAAAACTGAAATCCAAGCACCCACCTCCCACTCCAGCATCCTACCTAAGTCAAGCTTTGTGGAGACAGTGCCGTGTGGAGAGCAGGAATAACTCCTCAGCATCGGGAGTGGGAAACTCAGCCTTAAGCCATCTCGGCTGCTCTGCTGATGTGCTGTGTCCTGGAACAAGTCGCTTTGGCTCTCTGAGCTGGTGAAAACGAAGACCATGTTTCCTGACTCCTTCGTCTTGGGCTGAAATAGAACACAGGGATGTGGCAGCATGATGGCCATGCCTCCAAATTTGTCACCGGACTGGGCTAGCCACCTTTAAAAGAAAGAAAGAAGGAAGGAAGGAAGAAAGAAAGGAAGAAAGGGGAAGGAAGGGAGCAAGCCTCAGAAAAGCCTCATGAAGTCCAAAGGGTCTGATGCACATTTTGCTTCCAAAGGGACAAGAATTTTGCCTTGTCATGTCTGTATTGCCCTCCTAGAACAGTACCTGGCACATAGTGGGCACTCACCACATATTTGTTGAATTGATAAATGTGTTCATTGAGCTGTTTGCTCATTCATTCACTCAGCTAAGAATTCCTGGCCCTTGTTCCAGAGCAGGACTTACCTGTCCCCAATCGAAGAAGGAACTCTCTTGTGTAGGCTTCACTCAAGTTCCGGGAAAATCGGTACCCCTTTAAATCCGTGGCTGCCCACCTCCGTCAAGCCTCGAAGCTGCTGCCCTGCTCCTTCAACACCTCCCTGTGGCTGTTCAGATCTTCCCCCTTCGCCTCAGAACCTCTAACCTTTTGTTTCCTTCCCCTGACCTTTTAACAGGTGACCTTCACGGAGAAAACAAAAGCCATCAACTTTTAGCCACAAAACCTGCATATTTCCCTGTGCCTCCTCCAACTTTCATCTCCTTTTCTCCTGTTGGAATGACAGATGGGGTCCCTCCCCAGAGGAAGCCCAGCCCCCCCTCTGGATCCCAGCACTCACCACCAGAGAGATCACCCCCTCCACGCACCCGACTCTCCATGAGGATACCTTCCACCTCAGCGTTTCTCAAACTGACCATGGTGAACCATTCAAGGATCACAAATTCAATCTGGGGTGCTGTGACCAGCAGTTTAAAAAAAGTAAAATAGGAGAGGAAATATCAGCGTGTCACACTCAGTAAAGGTGAGTCCATGTCATGAAACTTTGTTTCTGGTGTGTATCTGTGTGCAGGCGTCCTGGGGCTGGAAGACGATGTAGGTCTGACCTGGTTGCGGTCGGGAAAGAGTGAAAGGCATCCCTTCTGCCTCTGTTTTTCTACTTCCTCCTTCCCAACAGCGGTTAAACACCCTTTAGAATCTCAGAAACAGTCTCTCCTTTAAGCCCACATTTTCCTCCAATGACCGCGCCCTTCTGCCAAACCACGCCCCCAGATCTCTTCACAACCAACCTTCTCTAGAGAGTTGTCTACACTCACCCTCACCTCCCATTCTTCGGCAAATCAGCATACCCCCCGCCCCCGGAACCAATGTGAGCGCACTGCTCCGTCCAATGAAGGCTCTGCCTGCGGGGCTCTCGGGGCACTGACTGTTTCCTTGGCTCCCACGACCTCCCCTTGTCTGGTTTTCCTCCTACCCGTGTGGCCTACCGTCTCCCCTGTGGGCTCCTCTGCTTCTACCCAGCCCTTCCTGTTGGCGTTCCTGGGGTCTCACTCCTAGACCCTCTTCTCTTTTCATTCTCCCCTCAGTAATAGTTTCAAGGTCCAAAGGCTAAGGATGCCCAACTTGACCTCCACATCCAGGCTCTCTCTTCCCAGACCCCAGGCTCACAGCTACCTTCTGGCATCTCTGCTGGGTGCCACACAGGCCCCTCCTACTCGGCACACCCAAGAGAACCCAGCTTCTTCCTGCACCTTCTCTGAGGTTCCTGGCCTTTGTGGCAGCACCTCCGCCCACCACATCACCCAAACCGGAAAGCTGGCCTCATTCTGGGCTCCCCCGTGGCCCAGCTGTCGTATCACTATGTCTCAGTGGTATCCTTTCACTCCTCTCCACCAGCCACCAGTCTCAGAGTCAGAGCTGTCATCATTCTGTCTGAATTACTTGCAGAGTCTTCTAACTAAGGGGTCTCCAAGCCATCTTTCTATTAGGACCATGTTGCTCTCTGCTTTAAATCTTCCAGTATCTCTTCTCAGCTGCTGGACTAAAGCCCAGGCTCCTCATACACATTTGGAAAGATGTGTCCACACTGACCCTCCATCTTCAGCCCTCTCATTTTATATTCTCACCCTTACTGGTGCTCCTTGGGCTGGGGGGCCTGTGACTGGCTGGGCCCTCAACTTGCTCGGCCTCCCTAGAGCCCCTCACTCTCAGGTTCCTCTGGCCAAAGCTAGGCTGACCCAGAGCGCCCCAAGCTCACGTTCAAAGACTTGGGCCGGGCCCAGCTGCTTGGCCCCATAAACGGAGATTAGGCGACCCCCTTTGAGGCGGGCGGGTGGGCTGTGAGAGAAGAGTTGGTTTGGTGTAGATTTTATGGCAGGATCACATTTCGTCATCAGACCCCCCCTCTGAAGCTGGCCAAGGGCAGGTCAGGCGCAGGGGAGTGGGAACTCGAGCCGCCCCATCAGCCCAGAGCACAGAGCTGCTGGCACAGGAGGGAGCCATGGCTGGAATCAGGAGCCCGAGGTCCAGCCTCCCCTTGCCTCCCCCCCACCCCCCACTGTGTGAACTTGGGCACATCCTTCCAATCTCTGGTCATCGGTCTGTAAAGTGGGGGCCCCAGACTAGTGGGCATTCAGGCCAATTCCATTTCCAGGTCCCCAGGCCCCCGGCCCGTCTAAGCCGCAACAAAAGCATCACCTTCCCCTGAAGGTTTCAGAGCTATTACATGCTTACAAACTCATGGATTAGGGTTGCCAGATAAAATAGAATATTCAGTTAAACTCGAATTTCAGATAAACAACAAATAATTTTCTGTATAGGTATATCCCAAATATTGCATGGACATATTTATATTAAAAACCATTCATTGTTTATCTGAAATTTAATTTAACTGGGTACCCTCTACTGTTATTTGCTAAACCTGGCACCCCTACCTTGGATGCACTGAGGTTTAAGGGCCATGGCCTCATGGTCCATCTAACCAAAACAAGTTAGGTTTTGACAGGTTAAGTGGTCTTGGGAAAATCATCAAATTGGGTAGAGATCTGTGGTCAAGAGCCAGTAGGGATTTTGTGGAAGGGTGCTCCAGGCAAAGGGAACAGCATAGGCAGAGGCCTAGAGGTTGGATGGTATTGGGCATGTTCCAGGAAAAGCTACTAGGAGACAGAGGTGTGGGATGCAGGCTGTAAGAGGCAGAGATGCATGGAAAGATCAGCTGGAGTCAGATCACACCACATCCGATCTGTGCTGCTGCTGATATTGGGGGTAGGGCTCTGGTGGAGGTCTGAGCTGAAGCAGGATCGCAGCCAGACACTGGGGTACAGGGAGCAGGATCCAGCCACCTGGAGATTAGGGGAAGGAAAACTGGCATGGCCTAGGAGGAGGGACCTCCAGGATCCAGCCAGAGAATTTGGGCTCAAATCTCTTCTATGCACAAAATAAATAATAAAAGCAGTCAGTAAATGGTAGCTGTTTAGTTGTCATTATTATCAGGTGCTTAGTATATGCTGTGGTTTGGAACAAGCCGACCTCACCACCAGACTGTCCCCATGGAACCAAGGCCATTTCTTACCCACTGGGAGCCCAGATGATAGAACAATGGCAGCTGGAAGATTCCATACTCTACCCAGCTATGCACCCCTCTCTCTCTCCTTTGTCCAATATCAATGAGAGGTAAGCCGTCGGGGAGACTATTATGGATGCAAGGTTGTTTCGGGGACCCAATGAAAATTATCCAAGGAAAGGAGCTGCTTTATTAGAGACCCTACAAGATCTACTTACATGAATCTCTCATGCCATTTTCACAGCAACACTAGGAAGTATTTCAGCCCCATTTTAGAGATGTGAAAACCAAGGTCCAGAGACAGAAACTCTCTTGCCCAAGGTCCTTAACTAACAGTAGGGAAAGGCTGGGTTTAAAACTCAAAAGCTCTTTCCTTTACATAAGACTGAGCCTGTGGATCAAAACAACAAAACCTGAAGCCAGTGCCCATGTCAGCCTGTGCAGGCACCCTCACCCCTAATGGGCCCATCCAGCTCAACAGACACCAAACCTCCCACCACCTGGTCCATGAGGCCTTGAAACCTATCTTGCCTCCAGGTCACACACAGGCTTCTTTCCATGGTGCTATGAAAAACCTGGAGAATTCAAAAACCTTGAATCCAGTCTAGATTCCCCAGTTCTTGGTTACATGGTTTCAACCTTCTGAGCTTGCACTTCTTCATCTGGAAAAAGGGGTTAACAATGCCTTTCTCCCAGGAGTGTTGTGAAGATCCAACGTGATAACATATAAGAAAGTGCTTTCAAAACTGGAAAGCATGGTGCAGACTTGTTTCATTGCCCAAATCACAGACAAGCAACATCATCCTACAGACTGAAGTGCTTTTTCTAGTTTAAATCTCCCAGATTCATGAGGAGTCCTTTGCTCTAACAAACAAGTCTAGCTCAGGGCTGATTTGCAAGACAGGGGTGATTGATGACACTTCATTTATTTATTTTCAAACATTTGCTAATCTCTCCTTCTCAGGCCCTATACTGGGCAGTGGTGAATAGAGACATAGTCCTGGCTCTTGGGCAGGTGGTCAGTGGGAGAGAAAGAGACAGACAATAATGCTACAGTTATAACCAGTGACAAAGTATAAGCAAGTATAAAAACATTATAAAGAAGTGAGGTGAACTTGTCTGAGAATTGGAGAAGGCTGTCAAGTAAGACTTCTGTGATGGGGATATTTGCACAGGGTCTTAAATAATGTATTTATGCCTTCATTCAACAAATATTTTCAAATCTCTTCTAAAGTATTGGGCTACATCAGTGAACCAAATAAATAGTCCCTGCCTTGAAGGAGCTTAGCAGAGAAGACAGATAATAAAAAGATGAATAAATAAATTATAACATAAAATCATACCCTATATATTATATGTATGTAATATGTAACTATATTGTAATATAGCAGGTGTTATGAAAAAAATATTTTAGGGTAAGGGATAATGACTGGGAGGGGTGAATTGGATTATATAGATTGATCATGAAAAGACTCTGAGAAACTGACAGTTGAGCACAGACCTAGTGAAGAGAGAGCATAGACACTGAATGATAATGAAAATAAAACATAAAATTTGTAGAATGTAGCTAAATCAGTGCTTACAGAAAATTTTATAACTTTAAATGTTATTTGAAAAGAAGAATGATTTAAAATCAATGATCTAAGTTTTCATCTTGAGAATCTAGAAAAAGAAGAGCAAAGTAAGTACAGGAAAGAAATATTATAGATAAGAATGGAATACATTGAAATAGAAAACAAACAATAAAGAAAAAACAATGGAGTAAAAATCTTGCTCTTTGAAGGGATTAATAAAATTGATGAGCTCCTAGCTAGACTGATCAAGAAGAAAAGAAGATACAAATTGCCAATATCAGAAATAAAAGGGCTTCCCTGGTGGTGCAGTGGTTAAGAATCTGCCTGCCAATGCAAGGGACACAGGTTCGTGCCCTGGCCCGGGAAGATCCCACATGCCGTGGAGCAACTAAGCCCGTGTGCCACAACTACTGAGCCTGAGCTCTAGAGCCCGCAAGCCACAACTACTGAGCCTGTGTGCCGCAACTACTGAAGCCTGTGCACCGAGAGCCCGTGCTCCACAACAAGAGAAGCCACGAAAATGAGAAGCCCACGCACGGCAACAAAGAGTAGCCCCCGCTCACCACAACTAGAGAAAGCCCACGCACAGCAACGAAGACCCAACACAGCCAAAAATAAATAAATAAATAAATTTATTTTTTAAAAAAAAGAAATAAAAGACATCACTATAGATCCTACAGACATTAAAATGATATAAGGGAATATTACGAACAACTTAATGCTAATTAATCCAACAACTTAGAATTCAAATCTCTTCTAAAGTATTGGGCTACATCAGTGAACCAAATAAATAGTCCCTGCCTTGAAGGAGCTTAGCAGAGAAGACAGATAATAAAAAGATGAATAAATAAATTATAACATAAAATCATACCCTATATATTATATGTATGTAATATGTAACTATATTGTAATATAGCAGGTGTTATGAAAAAAATATTTTAGGGTAAGGGATAATGACTGGGAGGGGTGAATTGGATTATATAGATTGATCATGAAAAGACTCTGAGAAACTGACAGTTGAGCACAGACCTAGTGAAGAGAGAGCATAGACACTGAATGATAATGAAAATAAAACATAAAATTTGTAGAATGTAGCTAAATCAGTGCTTACAGAAAATTTTATAACTTTAAATGTTATTTGAAAAGAAGAATGATTTAAAATCAATGATCTAAGTTTTCATCTTGAGAATCTAGAAAAAGAAGAGCAAAGTAAGTACAGGAAAGAAATATTATAGATAAGAATGGAATACATTGAAATAGAAAACAAACAATAAAGAAAAAACAATGGAGTAAAAATCTTGCTCTTTGAAGGGATTAATAAAATTGATGAGCTCCTAGCTAGACTGATCAAGAAGAAAAGAAGATACAAATTGCCAATATCAGAAATAAAAGGGCTTCCCTGGTGGCGCAGTGGTTAAGAATCTGCCTGCCAATGCAAGGGACACAGGTTCGTGCCCTGGCCCGGGAAGATCCCACATGCCGTGGAGCAACTAAGCCCGTGTGCCACAACTACTGAGCCTGAGCTCTAGAGCCCGCAAGCCACAACTACTGAGCCTGTGTGCCGCAACTACTGAAGCCTGTGCACCGAGAGCCCGTGCTCCACAACAAGAGAAGCCACGAAAATGAGAAGCCCACGCACGGCAACAAAGAGTAGCCCCCGCTCACCACAACTAGAGAAAGCCCACGCACAGCAACGAAGACCCAACACAGCCAAAAATAAATAAATAAATAAATTTATTTTTTAAAAAAAAGAAATAAAAGACATCACTATAGATCCTACAGACATTAAAATGATATAAGGGAATATTACGAACAACTTAATGCTAATTAATCCAACAACTTAGATGAAATGAACAAATTCCTTAAAAGACACAAATTGCCAGTACTAACACGAGAAGAAGTAGAAAATCTTAATACAGCCTTATATCTTTAAAGAAATTAAACCCATAATTCTTTTTAAATTCCCACAAATGAAGCTTCAGATATTTCCAATGGTGAATGCTCCTAAATGTTTAATGAATAAATAATACAAAACGGTTCCAGAAAATGTAGGAGGGAACTCCTCCAACTCATTATATGAGATAAGTGTAATCCTGATACCAAAACCAGACAAGGACATTATAAGAAAAGAAATTATAGACCAATATCCCTCACAAAAATCCTTAACAAATTATTGTCAAATCAAATTATCAAATTCATATATATATATGGCTAGTTGACAGATACAATTCTCCACATTAACACAATAAAGCAGAAAATCATCTCAGTAAATGCTGGAAAACCATTTGATGAGATTCAATACCCAATCATAATAAAAACTCTCAGAAATCTAGGAATAAAAGAAAACTTTCTCAATCTGATAAAAAGACATTTGTGAAAAATCTACAACTAATGTCATACTTAATAATGAAATATTAAATCCTTTTCCCCCTTGAGATCAAGAAAACGGCAAAGACGCCTCTGGCAGCATTTCTCTTCAACGTTGTACTAGTGATCTCAGTCAGTGCAATAAGGCAAGAAAAAGAAACAAAAGGCATAAATATTGCAAAGGCAGAAGTACAATTTTCTATATTCACAGATGACGTAATTGTGAACATCAAAAATCCTAAAGACTCTATAAAAAATGTATTAGAACTAATACATTACTTTAGCAAGAATGCAAGATACAAGGTAAATGTTTAAAAATCAATTATATATAATATATATGCAATGAACCATTAGAAAATGAAAAAATTTTAAATTACATTTAAAATAGCATCAAAAACAAAAACTTAGAGGTAAATTTAGCAAAATATGTGCAAGACCTCTACACAGAAAACTAAAAAACACTGCTGAAAGAAAGTAAAGAAGTCCTAAAGAAATGGAGAGGTACACCATTTTCATGGATTGGTCTGCTTACTATTGTTAAGCTGTCTCCCACATAAACTGATATATTCAATACAATACAATCAAAATCACAACAGCTTATTTGAAGAATTTTTATGGAAAAACAAATAACCTAGAATAGCCAACACAATCTTGTAAAAGAAGAACAGAGTTAGAAGATTTAAGACTGCTTGATTTCAAAGGTTACCAAAAAGCTACAGTAATCAAGAAAAGTTGGAACTGGCATAAGGATAGACAAATAGGTTGATGGAACAGCATAGAATCCGGGATAGATCCATACGTACATCAATTGATTTTTGATCAAGTCAATTCAATAGGGAAAAGAAAGTCTCTTCAACAAATAGTCTTAGAACAACTGGATATCCATACGGGAAAAACTGAACTTCAACCACTACCTCACCTCATACCAATTAAAAAAAAAAAATTCAAAATTGATTCTAGACCTAAATTTAAAAGCTAAAACTACAAAACTTCTAGAAGAAAACATGGAATATAATTGTGACTTTGGAGTAGGTAAAAATTTCTTAGGACACAAAAAGCACCAACCATAAAGTAAAAAATTGACAAATTGGACTTTTGTCCACCAAAGATATTATTAAGAAACTCAGTATAGCTTGCCTATTACTTGTATTCAGAATATATAAGGAATTATTAATAATAAAATGACAAACCAATAAAAACTGGGCATATACTGAAGAGTCACTTCACAAAGAAAGATATACAAATATCCAATAAGTGCATAAAAAAGTACTCAATATCCTTAATCATGTGTAAATGCAAGCTAAAATTATAAAGTGTTACAAGTACACACCCCATAGAATGGCTAAAATGAAAAAAGATTGACAATACCAAGTGTTGACAAAAGCAGCCAAAATGCTCATATATTGCTGGAGGGACTGTAAAATGGTACAACCATGTTGGAAAACTCTTTGGCAGTTTCATATAAAGTTAAAAATGTATCTACTCTATGACCCAGCAATTCAACCCTTAGGTATTTACCCAAGAAAAATGAAGACATATGCCCATTTCTCTTATACAAACGATGTTTATAGCAGTTTTATTCATAATGGCTTCAAACTACAGTCAACCCAAATAAATGAATAAACAAAAAGTGGTATCTCCATACAGTGAAATACAACTCAGCAATCACAAAGAACAAACCACTGGGAATTCCCTGGAGATCCAGTGGTTAGGACTCTGCACTCTCACTGCTGAGGGCCCGGGGTTCAATCCCTGCTAAGGGAGGGAACTAAAATCCCACAAGCCAAGCAGCATGGCTGAAAAAAAAAAAAAAGAACAAACCACTAATCCACCAACAACATGGAAGAAGCTCAAAAGCATTAAGCTGAGCAAGAGAAGCCAGACATAAAACAATACATACTGTTTGACTCCATTTATAAGAAGTTCAGACAAAAACTCATCAATAGTGTTAAAATTGAGAAAATTGGTTGCCTCTGGATAGTGGAATTGATTGGGAACAGTCCTGAGGGAGCTTTCTGGGGTGATGAAAATGTTCTATGTACAATTTGGGTGGTGGTCACATAGGTATATGCATACTCATCCAATCACACTTAAGATCTGTACATTTCACTGTGTCTTAAATCAGCTTTAATTTTAAAAGTTGTAAAACTGTGATGAGATCCATGAAAGGGGCGCAAAGGGAGTACCAAAGAAGTCTAGGGAAGGTGTGACCAGGGGAGGCTTCAAGGAGGAGGTGGCATTTGCACTGAGCGCTGAAGAATCTGAATAGGAATACTGCGAGAACCAGACGAGATGCCAGATATGAAGGAACTTAGGGAATTGCTAAATATAAAGGATTGCTCAGCTCAACCACTGATGCCTCTCAACCACTGACGCCTCTTCCGAACAAAAGAAGAAAGACCAGAATAAGCATTTGGGGTGGGGGTTTCCACATGGAGCTCTGAGTTGCTGAAGAGAGATTGATCAGGGCCAGGTCCTGGAGACTGGGTATGTGTACTCCTGGGGGTGTGCAGCAATGTGCCAGGGGTAGACTCGGCACCTAGTCAATTGCTGGGCACATGGAAAGTACTCGATAAATGTTTTTCAAATGAATGAAATATAAATAAAGGCACTGCTGACAGATCTGAGCTTGAACAATGGCTTGGAGCCCCAGAGAGGACCCAGGGCTGGCTCTGGTTCACCCTGCAGAGAAGCCAAGCACAGTCCTGGAGTGCTGAACTTGGACACATTCTATCACGCAGCTCAAGCCGCCCTGGGGGCGCCATATAACTTTATTGTAAGCTCGTGCAATAACACAGGCAAATGGAATAACAATGTAAAGTTGGCTTTAATTAAAATGAAGGGTGTTTGCCTCTCCCTCCTTTTCCTACTAAGCCAGGGCAGCCTGCTGAGCTGTGCAGAGCAATCAGAGGAATGTTTCCAAAGCGGGAGGCAGCCCCCCCACCATCCCCCTGACGAGGTTCACCAATATTCAAGTGGCCCTTCCCCCTCCCCAAACCCCACCACTCTCCCTTCTTACATCATCTGCATGGCAGAAGGGCATGAAGAAGGAGAACAGGAGAGATGATGCCTTTCTAAGGGCATCAGGAAGGGAGAGAGAATGCTGTTAAGCAGTGTGGGGAAGGAAATCTCATCCACGTAGCCATTCTACAAATGTCTGAGGCACTACCATGTGCTAGACCTTGTGCTGGGTGCTGGAGCCATCCTCAAAGGACTCACTGGTCGGAACTCATCAGTGCAGAAGAAGTATCCACCCAGGGACACATGAACAAGCCACGAATCCAGGGATTCGGTTCTGACATGTGTCCTGACATCTGGAGAATAAAGTCGATGCTAAGAATCTGCTAACTGGGGAGAAGGACCTCATGCAAAAGGACCAGCAGAGATGGCACAGTGCTAGGCACACTGAATACCTCCTACCCTGTGTTCTAGCCTGTGCTGTGCTGGTGAATGTTAACCACATGAAGTTGCTGTTTCTAGGGAAAAGGGAGTCCCGATTTGTAGCCTTTGCCAATTTCCATGGTGTAAATTCTCCCACAGTGGTGAATTTCTAGTTACCAATGTTATATTAACCAGCTTGTAAAATTCCCAGCAAGTTAACAATCAGCTAGTGTAGGTCAGTTCCAACACACCACTGATCCTACCTGTCTGCAGTGCTCTGGGCTGGTGAGAGGAATTCTGAACACTAGCATCTCAGCCCAGGGTTTGCATTCAACCGACATTTTTTTTTAATTTATTTATTTTTGGCTGCATTGGGTCTTCGTTGCTGTGCCTGGGCTTTCTCTAGTTGCAGCGAGAGGGGGCTACTGTTCGTTGCGGTGTGCCGGCTTCTCATTGCGGTGGCTTCTCTTGTTGCGGAGCATGGGCTCTAGGCGTGCGGGCTCAGTAGTTGTGGCTCTCGAGCACAGGCTCGGTAGTTGTGCCGCACGGGCTTAGTTGCTCCGCGGCATGTGGGATCTTCCCCGACCAGGGCTCGAACCCGTGTCCCCTGCATTGGCAGGCGGATTCTTAACCACTGTGCCACCAGGAAAGCCCTCAACTGACATTTAAAGAGTATCTTCTCTGTGCTAGGCCTTGGGCCAAGAGGTCTCGGACAATTAATAATAATATAATAACAATTCTAGCTAGTACCTATTAAGAGTTTACTATATGTCAGGTTCTCTTCTAAGAGCTTTTTCACAAATCAGTGCATTTGATCCTCACCACAACCCTATGGAGTAGATATTAGTATTATCCCCATTTTGCAGATGAAAAAACTCAGGCTCAGAGAGAACAAGTTACCTGCCTGAGATCACATAGCTAGTAAGAAGCAGTAGCAAATAGCTGCCATCGCTGAATGTCCTCCTTACATTTTGGCTATTGCCTGAATTTTGAGTCCAATATTCTCCAAGTAGAAGCCAGAAAAGCCTCATCCTCAGACCCCTTTGTGGCTCAGATGCAGACATGTGACCCAGATGCACACCAGTGTGAAAATGCAGAGGATCGATCATGTGGCCAGGGCAGTGGCAAAAGCATCCAGTTCTTTGGGAACGGCAGTGATGGAGCCTCTGGCTTCCAGCCCAGAACGCCATAGGGACTGAGTGATGGGGTAGTGATGTTTTCACTCAAAATGCTCCCATGGTTTAGTTAGGCCTCATTCCTGGGGTCCTCCAGAGATTCTGTGAGCTGGCCAACATCCTGTAATATATTCCCCTCTGCTTAAACTAGCTATAATGAACTCTGTTGTTTGTAATTAGGAACCCCAATAAGATGGTGGATCCAGGGTTCAAACTTGGCTCCAGAACTCAAGCTTTTACCCACAATGCCACACTTCATTTTCTCCTCCTCCCGACCCTGTAACTAAGGCTCTACTCCCATTTCACAGATGAAGAAACTAAGCCTAAAAGAGATCAGACCAGCTGCCTGAGCATACATATTAAATTGAGCCACATAAAACTGTTGCTATTCAATAGTTTGGGGCTAAGACATGGCAATTTCCTGTGGTTCAACCTGACAGAAATAGGATTTTAGTCTAAATTTGTCTGACTCCAAAACCCTTGCTATTTCCACTGCCTGTGCTTTCTCACAATCAAACTCGCTCCTAGGATCTAGTGGGTGAGAACCTGCGCTCAGGTGGTACAAGCAGAGGTAGTGAGGAATGGGGCGGGAGGTTGGGGTGCCTCCCAAGAGAACCTAAAAGCCCAGGAGAGATGGAGACAGCAGACGGTGGCTTCGGCTGACTCAGTACACCTTCACGTGCATCTCTTGCAACCAGCCCTGAGCTGATCACTTCTGGGGAGAGCATTGAAAAAGAGGACCTGGTCCCTGCCTGCATGCAGCTGAGGTCAAGGATTCTTGCATGGGCAGTACTGGAGGAGAAATAGCACAGGACAGCAAGAAAAACAAGGGCTATGCAACCTGTTCGGGAGGGAGACCTCTTGGCAAGTGGAGGCCAGAGCAGAGCCTCGAGGAATCTATAGGTCGTGGATGAGTGAGGAGAAGGGGCAGGGCGTCAGGCTGGAACACCAGCAAGGGCAGAAGCACAGAGGCTGCAGTGAGTGTGGCTACGTGAAGGGGAAGAAGGGAAGCAGCTTAGGTGAAGCGTGACATGTATGAAGGGGAGCAACAAGGGACAACTTGGAAAGAAAGGTTGAGAATGTCATTCGCTTGCTCTTCAGCATTTACTGGGTGCCCACGATGTGTCAGGTGCTGTGCTAGGAATACAGCTGGGAACCACACAGGCCCAGGCCCTGCCCCATGGGCCTTCTGACCTTTCAGGGAAGCCACATGCTCAACAAGGAAGGACCCAGACAGTTAGCTAATTGCAGTTGACGTAGATGTCGTCAACGTGAAGTTCAGGGAGCCACGATCATCTAACAGGGTGATGAGGCCTGAAAAAGTCAAAGAAGGCTTCCTGAGGACATGACGTTTAAACTGAAACCTGGGGCTTCCCTGGTGGCGCAGTGGTTGAGAGTCCGCCTGCCGATGCAGGGGACACGGGTTCGTGCCCCAGTCCGGGAAGATCCCACAGGCCGCGGAGCGGCTGGGCCCGTGAGCCATGGCCGCTGAGCCTGCGCGTCCGGAGCCTGTGCTCCACGGCGGGAGAGGCCACAACAGTGAGAGGCCCGCGTACCGCAAAAAAAAAAAACAAAACAACAACGACCAAAAAAAACCTGAAACCTGAAGAATGATCGCAAAGCCAGGATGAGGCTAGCTGAGGGAGCCTCAGGAGGGAGCGCCCTGAGCAGAGGAAGTGGCCAGTGGCAGGGACCTGAGTGGGAAGGGGTTTGTCATATTGAAGGACCCGAGAGCAGACCGTGGGGTTGGTGTGAGCTGCGTGAGGGCCGGGGGACAAGTCAGGAGGGGCAGCCAGGAGCCATTCTGGACCCAGCCTGGCAGGTCACGGTAAGGAGTTTGGATTTTATCCAAGAACTGTGGAAAGTGACGTCATCAGCTCTGTATTTTCTTAATCACCAAGGCTGCTCTGGGGAGAAGAGACTGGAGAGAAGGAGAGTGGAGACCAGTTAGGAAACTATAGGAACAACTGGAACTGGATGGGGTCATGGGAGAGGAGATGGAGGGATGTGGAGCTTCCGGGTAGATTCTGGATGTGGAAACGACTCGGTAAAGCAGTTGAGCACGAGTGTTATGTGACGTAACCTCCCCCTTCCTGGTTCTCTCGTCTGTAAAACGGGTTTGTAACAGGACCTTACTCTTAAGGCTGTTGAAAGTATGCGGGTGAGTTGATACACTATGAAGGGTGTGGAACGGTGAAAGGTAGCTATGACTGACAGGCAGATCTGGGGGAGGATGGGGGTCCTGTTTTGCATGCATTCAGTTGAAGAGGTTTATGCGACATCCCGGCAGGGATGTCAGGTAGCCTGCTGGATGTCAGGAGAGTGGTCTGAGGAACTCAGGGAATTACTGGGGTGCAGATGGTATCCAGAGCCACAGAGAAGGAGGGACTGTCCTGGGGAAGGGAACAGAGTGAGCCCCATCAGTGCCCAGCTGAGCCCTGAGGCCCCACTCGGCTCTGCATGCCAGGCTACGGCATTGGGCTGCTCCTGGATCCCAGGAAGGATATTGGGAGCGACAGTGGCTTTGGCAGCGCCCCTGGAGACGCCAAGCGATTCCTTCTGACTCTGACCCAGGCCGTCTCAGCTAGTGGCCTTTCCTTGATTCCCTGGGGAGCCAGGCCTGAGTCAACTCCTCCAGGCCCTGAACCTGTCTGAGCCTTCAGACCCACGGCTTAGGCCGCTAAGCCCCAGCTCGTGCTGACAAATCCCTTCTAACAGGGAGATCAACCTTTCAATACTGCTGCTACTCAAGAGACACGTCGCAGGGCAGCGGGAGAGTGGGCATCCCAGCATCGTGGGCTCTCGCTGCCTCTCTGACTTGTCACCACCCACCCCAGCAACTGCAGGGGCTCCCAAGGCCCTGGCTTATCAAAGCCACATGCTGGGAGCCCCGTGGGGAGATGGAGAGAGCAGATGAACAAAGAATCTTATCGCTGAAGGGCTGAGAAGACCAGACTTACATCAAAAGGAGCTCTAGAGCCCCTGGGAAGCAGGGGGTCTCCAGCACACTCCCACCTCCAGGCCTTTGCTCTTCCTCTGCCTGGAACATCCTTCCTCCAGATATATGCAAAGCTGGCTCCATCACCTCCTTCAAGTCTTTATTCAAAACTCGTCTTCTCGGGGATGCAGTCCTTAACTACTCCACTTAACATTGCAAACACAACCCCTCTGTGCTCCCTGTCCCCCTTCCCAGCTTCATTTTTGTCCATAAGATCATCACCTGCTATACTATATGTCATCTTGTATTTGTAACTGTCTGTCTCCCCCCACTAAAGAGACAGCTCCATGAGGGCAAAGCCTAGACCAGAGCCTGGCGCACAGTAGACAGCTGATAAGTATTTGTTGATTGATTGATGAAAAGGCTGCCACTTAAGCAAGTCACTGGACCCAGGATGAGAGTCCGGAGTTTGAGACTAATTGCCCCTTATGTCCTTGGTCAAACACTCCCTCTCTCAAAGCTTTAGTCTTAGTCTCCACATCCATAAAATGGGGATTATGTCACCTGCTCTGGTTCCCATATAAAAAGAGGCTTTGAGGGCTTCCCTGGTGGCACAGTGGTTGAGAGTCCACCTGCCGATGCAGGGAACACGGGTTCGTGCCCCGGTCCAGGAAGATCCCACATGCCGTGGAGCAGCTGGGCCCGTGAGCCATGGCCACTGAGCCTGCGCGTCCGGAGCCTGTGCTCCGCCACGGGAGAGGCCACAACAGTGAGAGGCCTGCGTACCGCAAAAAAAAAAAAAAAAAAAAAAAAGAAGCTTTGAAAACTTCTTTAATATATTAAATTATTATTATATTAGTATAGAACATATTGTATTATTTTTTTAATTTATTTATTTTATTTACTATTTTTTATTTTTTATATTTTGAATTTTATTTTATTTTTTTATACAGCAGCTTCTCATTAGTTACCATTTTATATGTATTAGTGTAGATATGTCAGTCCCAACCTCCCAATTCATTCCACCACCACTACCATCCCCATGTTTTTTATTTATTTATTTTTGGCTGCATTAGGTCTTTGTTGCTGTGAGCGGGCTTTCTCTAGTTGCGGCGAGCGGGGGCTACTCTTTGTTGCTTTGCATGGGCTTCTCATTGCGGTGGGTTCTCTTGTTGTGGAGCACGGACGGGCTCTAGGAGCACAGGCTCAGTAGTTGTGGCACTCGGGCTCAGTAATTGTGGCTGGCGGGCTCAGTTGCTCTGCGGCATGTGGGATCCTCCTGGACAAGGGCTCAAACTTCTGTCCCCTGCATTTGCAGGTGGATTCTTAACCACTGTGCCACCAGGGAAGCCCATTGTATTACTATTTAAATAATACTAAACATGTAAAGGTGGAACAGAGAGAAAGAGAAGGCGGCAGGAGATGGGGCCAAAGGCTGTGGGATCAGAGTGCAGAGGTGGGGGGCACACGGTGGCCAACACTGTCAACCAGGAAACTCAACTGGCCTGAGACTAAACTGGGGAGGGCTTGATGGGAGATCCTGGAGGGCCATCCGATTCATCCCTGAGGCCCCAGTGTCCAACGCTGGGGAGGTCCCTTCCTGGGTCTGAGCCTACTCTGAACACAGTATGCTCAAGCAGGCCTGAATCATCCTCCAAGAGAAGCCCCTTCATCTTGTGAAGAGAGGACTTCCTAGGGAGCTGGGAGAACCCTGACATCACATCCAAATGGCCAGACACCTTAGAGAAGGGGAGTTTCAGATGAGTGGCCCAGCATCCTGAATGAGGGACAGGGTCGCCAGCTCCCTGCACTAAGGCAGCTGTGGGGTTAAGCAGGAGTCCCTGCTCCAGACCTGCCTGCTCCTCTTCACCAACTGTCTGGCAAACACCCATGATCTTTACTACTTGGCTCCAATATCACCTCCTCTGGGAAGCCTTCCTCGATAGCTCCTCCCCACCTCACTGCACCTTAAGTAGACTGACTGCTCTCTTATTAGTGCCTCCTGTGCCCTGTTCAGTCATTCACTCCCAGAAAAAAAATATATTTATGAAGTGTTCACTATGCCCCAGGACGTCCACTGGCCAAGGACTGGGGATATAACAGTGAAGGGGACAGATGAATGCAGTGGCCTGCCCTCGAGGAGTTTACAAACACAATGCTCTCCCGACCTCGTGGATCCACGTTGACTCTCCCACTGCACTGGGTGCTCATCAGGGCCAGAAGCTCTGCCTGATACTTCTCTGTATAATTGCCCAGGGCTCTTATATAACTGGTACTAAATATTGAGAGGCTTCTGACCTGAGCCCCCCACCCCCGAATACCCCCTGAATTCCCTTGGCCAGCCACACTCTCCCCTGAGACCCTCCGGACCTGCCTCCATCCGCCACTGAAGCGTTAATGCCCCGTGCCATAGCTGGTGGGCCCCTGTGCCCATTGTCAGGTATCTTAAATATCACTCTCTCCTGCACCTAGAACCACATCAAGCACACAGTAAGCACTTGGCTGGTACTTGTTGAAGGAAGAAAGAAAGGAATCAGTTCTGGCTCTCACACCATTTATCTATGCGAACTTTGAGTTACTCATTCTCATTTTTCAAGGGTGGTCCATGGATCTACAGCATGGGTGTCACCTGGGGTCTTGTGAGAAATGCAGAATCTCAGGCCAACCCCAGACCTATTGAATTAGGATCTTCAGTTTAACAAATCCCCGGGTGATCCCTGGGCACATTCCCGTTTGAGAAACACAGTTCTAAGCTACAGAAAAATAATGTCAGCCCTGTTGCCCTCTCAGGGGAGTTAAGAGTGTCAGATGGGATGACGAATGTGAAAACGTCTTGAACATTGGAACATGCCAGCCAAATGAAATAGACTGCTATGATTATTCTTATGATTAATAATAGTCCTTGCAGAAAAACCACTTTATAGTTCTGTCATTAAATTCTGTTCAAATGTGCTATTAAAAGTTATATTCTAGTCCGCTTAGTTTTGTAAACCCCAAGGCTTTTAAAACAGAATGGAGTCTGGGCTCCAGGACAGGAACATGGGCCCTGCTTGTGATGGTTGCCATGGGCATGATTGAATGCAAATTTCTTTCCCACAGCACCCTGCCAACTGATTGATCCTGGGGAAGGAGGAGATGTTGGGAACCCAGTTCCTCAGAGAAAGGAAAAACTAAGTAGAGGCAGAGGGTGGAAAAAGACAACCATGGGGTTTCACGCTGGTTTGTGGGGTTGTACTGCATGCCTATAATCTTCTGCCTTTCAGCCTCTGCCAAACCACGTGGAAGGAAAAGAAGGGAGCTGAGGAGAAGGGAGCCGACTCTGGTGGGGAATTACCTCAGCTGCGGGCCGGGGCAGCGGGCTCCGCGGAAAGAACCCTTCAGCTGGAGCAGCCACGGTTGCAGCTGCAAGTCACTGAAGGGGTTTTTGATGCAAGGGTGGCCAAAGCCCAAGGCCCTGCCAACAGCCCTCTCGGCAGCTTTGGCCCCAAGACAAAGGCTCAGAGCGAGTTAGGAAGATGCATCTCGGACTCATGTTTGGGCGGGGGCACAAGAGAACCAGGATGACGTTAGGTGGAGATTGATAATGGGTCAGGACTGGTGAGAAAAGCAATAACTACCAGGTGTGAGAGGCTCTCTTGGCTCTCTCCCTGCCCCCAGACGTGGTCCCACACTCACCCTAGGCTGGCCACCCCAGGGCTGGCCCCTCTGATGACAGACAGCGAACAAAAGCCCCAACGTGGGGGGACCTTTCCGTCTGGGTCTTGAGCCTGCGGCTCAGCCTATGAACACTGATCTAGCTTTACAGTCTCCTTCTCAGCTTCTCCCTTGTCTTTCCAGTTATAAATCTCCCAGCCCGCTGCCTGGTGCACACTGCCCCCTGCCAGCATGACCTCTCAACCCTTCAAAACCACCACCCTGATTCTCTCCATCAGTCAGTCGGTCATCAAACATTCCCCGGCACTTTCATCAGACCAGGCCCTGTGCCGAGCGCCAGGGACGAGATGAATTAAACCTGGAGGCGACCCCCAAGGACCCCTCCAGTCTAGTGGCAGAGACAGATGATTACCATACGTTAGGACATGTTCTATTGTGATGGAGAGCACAGAGGGTTAAGGAAATAATTGGGAGGCCGGAAACGCAATGAGGGGGCACAGTCAGGGCAGGCTTCCCAGAGGAGTGCACTTGCACTGAGACCCGCAGCACCAGCATGACTTGGCCCAGGTAAAGAGGGAGGGAAAGCCAAAGGGCAGCAGGTATGGGAGTGATGCCCAACCTCACCCTAATCAGAGGTATGCAACTCAAAGCTGTGAGGTTCCATCTTATACCCATCAGATTGTAAGTGTGAAAGTTGAATAATACCAAATGCTGGCAAAGACTTAGGGAAACCTGAGCCGTTGGGCACTGCGGGATACAATGCAAGACTCGGGAAAATTAAATCCAGGTCTGGGCCCTCCGAGCAATGCTCCTCCTGGATATTCACCACAAAGAAACTCACACACTGCCCCTGAAGGGAAAGGTACCAGAATGTTCATCAGAGCACTGCTTGTGGCCAAGGAGCAAGGAGTCACGAGGGAGCGGGTAAGAAAAATGCGGTGAATGCGCACAGCGTGTAGGCAGTTAGACGCAAGGAACTAGACTCTAGGGGGACATACAATGATACGGATAGATCTTAGAAACATTGTTAAGTGGAAAAAAATAAGAAACAGAAGGCGCTCGAAAGCAAAATACCATTTATATAAATTAAAAACATACACAAAGAAAACAACACCATGTATTTTTTTCAAAGAAATGTGCATTTCCAAGCTCATACACCAAACACATTAGAGTTGGGACCTATGAGGAAGAGGGAACTGAGAGGAGGAATTGGGAATAAATGGGGTAGGAAAACCATAAACACAACAAAACAAGAGCAGGGCCTTGCAGGAAACATGAGAAGGATGCTTTGCCATGTGGAGAAGGGTCATCAACTAAACTTGCTGCACCTAGCTGAGATTTAAAAAGAAAAAGGAAAAGCAGGAAGGAATTGGAGTTAGGCAAAGAGAACCACAGGTGCAGAGACCCAGAGACAGTAGAGAGGCCTGGGGGAGGACACACAGGAGAGCAAGAATTCAGGCAGAGGGCCTGGAGGTCAGGGGAGGCTGCGGTGGTCAGTGGGTCATGGTGAGGACTTTGAACTTCATCTCACATCCACCAGACATCCCTGGGAGGTTTTTAAACTTCGGAGGGACTTGCTCAGATTTTGGTCTTAGATACTCTCATAGAATGACAGATTTGTGGAATGTCATAAAGAGAAGGGATGGGAGAGATCACACAATCTGCCCTACCCCGCTGGAGTCACACACCTCCAAGGTCAGGAAGGTCACCCGAGCACTTGATTGTCTGCAAAGCACTTTCACACTCACAATCTCACTAATTCTCACAATACCCACAAAACAGGAAAGGCAGATGTTACTGTTCCCCTTTAATAGATGAGTTCATTGAGGCTTAGGAAAGTTAAGAGAATCGTATATTCTTCAAATTCTAGAACTGCAGCCCACTTGTCCAAAGGTGGCAAGGTCCAAAAAAGTCTTGTCAAAGTCCAACTGAATCAAAGTGCATTGAGTTAAATATGCTAATTAGGGTTAAATCAATTTGCATTATGCTCAGTTGAATCCATTCATTCAAAAATTTGTTTCTAAGTGGCTACTGTGTGTCAGCACATGATAGAAGCAGGGAATGCAGCCACATACAAGACAGTCCCAACCCTCTCAAAGCTAACAGACTAGCAGGAGAAAAATCTCTTGATCTCACACTGCTCTAGCTGCACTGGCCTTCCTGTCTCTTGAACAAATGTAGTTCATTTCTGCCTCAGGGCCTTTGCACTTGCTGTATCCTGATCCTGGAAAACACTTGCCCCAGATAACCAAAGGGCTTGCTCTTTTGTTCTGGTCTCTGCTCAAATATCACCTCCTCAGAGAGGCTTTCTATGACCACCATATTTCTTCATAGCATGAAGACCACTGTTCCACCTCCATCATTCTCTACCCCTTTACTCTGCTGTATTTGTCTTCACTGTACTTATCACTACATAACATTATAACGTACACACACACACGTATATGTGTTTATATATTTTTATTTTATTCTTGTCATTCCACCTAAGGTAAGCTCAAGGAAAGACTTTGTCAGTCTTTTTACTGTGATACTCACAGCACCGGAACACTTCCCAGTACATAGTTGAATAAATACATGAAATTTTTCCAAGTTGGATGTTTGATATAAGAGGCTGTAGAATCCGATTCAAACTAAGACTGAAAAGTGGAGTTAAATGGAGTCGGTTTAAATTGGGCCAGGAAGGGTTCATTCAACAGTTCATCTTACAAAGATTTATTGAGCATCTACTATGTGTCAGATGCTGTTTTATGCCTTTGGGAAACCTGGGTGGCTAAAACATACAAAATCTCTGCCCTCAGAGTTCATATTCTAAGGAGTTACTGAAGGGTTGAGATCAATTAACTCAAATCTAGAAAACTTTAGTTGAACCTAATTGAGTCAGATTGGGTTGGTTCAATATGGACTGAGTTGTTTTGAACTGGGTTGGGATAACTGGGCAGTGCTGGGCTAGTCTTGGCTCAGCTGACTTGGACTGGGCTGGATAAAGCTGAGCTAAGGTAAACTCAGTTTTCTTGGGTTGAATTAGGTTGGGTTGTATTGATTAAGTCAGGCTGAGCTGAGGCGTGAGTTGAGTCAAGTTGAAAGTGTCATTTGTGCTGAATAAAGTTCTTGTGCTGAACTGAGTCAAGATCCTAGTTGAATAGATGTGGGGTAGGTGAGCTGAGTCTGGTGGTTGGGATGGATTGTCCAGAACAAGGTTGGATGAAACAGACCTTCAATTAATTGGGTAGAAGGGAGAGAGTTTGTGCTGAGTTTCTGAGCTGTGTCGAGTTGAGTCATATTGAGTCAACTTTCCTTGAGCAGAGCTAGGTAGAGCTCAGATTCGAGGAGGTATGTGTAGCTGGGCTGAGCTGAGCTTACCTGCTGAGTCTAATGGACCAGTGCTGAGTTAGACTGGCCTGCAAGGACCTGAAATAATGCAGCCACCGAAAGCACAGACGCAGATGGCCTGGAGAAGAGTTACTCAACCTCTCCACGCAGTGTGCTCCCGAACCGGCCACAGCCCTCGGAGGACCGCCTGCCTTCCCCGCAGGCTAGTGGAGCCCAAGTCCTTCAGCCCCTCAACCGCAAACCATGCTGACAACTTTCTCAGACATTCATTTCAGACAAGTCTCTTGGAGGTCCCCAAACGCAGATCGATGGACCATCCCCTACCCAGATCCTCTTTCTGCAGACTCCGGCAGACAGTAACAGGCTGTGTGTGCACTGACTCCTCCCTGCCCTTTCGGCCTCCCCATGAGCTCCCTAACTGTTGTTTGCTTGCAGCCCTGAGCCATCGGGAGACTCGGCTGCAGGGTGTGCTCAGCTCTCTTGGCCACGTACAGCACACAGTAGGGCTTCAGGCAGCATCCCCCAGGCCCTCAGGTGCTGTCAGGGGCCTGATGGAGCAGTCTGTCCTCAGTGACTCTAGGGCACCAGCATCAGCGCCTTGTAACTAGCCGGCCCAAGACAATACACTGCTCCCCTCCCAGCAGAGCCCTGAGTGAAATCATAGCCATGCCTGGCCAAGGGGACTTCAAGGTTGGGAGGGTCTCTTCTTACCCCCTTCTCCTGTCACCCACAAGCTAGTCCCAAAGCCTGAGCAGGGCTGAGGGCTGAGTTCTCCAACCCGCAGCCTTCTGACGGCGACCACCAGCACCCACTCTTATCACTGCCTTTGGTGTGGCTCCCCCATCAACTCTCAGAACCGGGTAGGATTTCCCTGGGACCTTGTGAAAGGTCCTTCATACCTTCATGAAAGAGGTATGCGTGTGCACATACACACACACTTCCTCTGGGTCACCTACACTGAGAATGAGTCAGTTTGACACAGATAACAGAAACAAAAATTCTACATTTTTCTCCTCCCAACAGACATTGATAGGAAGCAGGGAGAAAGAGCCAGAAGCAGAGGAGAATAAATAAGAAAATCTCGACTGTCATCTGTCATTTCAAGATTGAGAAAACGGGAAAGAGAACCCAAGATACAAGGAATGTCTTGATGAGGCTTGAAGGAGGAATGGAGCTTCCCTTCTCCAGCTTCCTCACTGCCCCTTCCACTCTTTGGGCCCACAGAGAACAGAGCAAAGGAAGGCCTAGTCTGGACATCCCATCTACTGTGAGAGGCACTTCCCATGGATCATATGAGAAAAAAGGTGCGTGTCAAGGACCCTCAGGTGGCTGAGCTGAAACAGTCCTTGTAAATCATTTGTGCACTCTCTGCCCCATGACCTTTGCACATACTGTTTCCTCTGCCTAGACCTCTCTCTTGCCCTTATGCACACACCTCTTTCTTCCCTTTGCATAACCAACTCCCACATATCCTTCAGGCCTGGCTTAGATGTCACCTTCTCAGGAATGCCTTCCCTGACTCTCCCCCGCCATCTCTATCAATCTTAGAGCTCTCTGCTCCTCTCCTTGAGCATTTATCACAGTTCTAATTACTTATTTGTTTGTCTCTCCCATTAGAATGTAACTTCTACAAGGCCTGGGACCTTGTCTTTATTGCTCACCACTATATCCCAGCACCCAGTACATAGTAACACTCATGCACAATTTACAAATGAGGAAAGTAGTCTGGGAGCCAGGGAGTGACACCCAGAGCAGGCAGCTGAGCAGGACACTAGAACTCAGACCCCCCCAGCTGCCAAGCCAGGGGACCAACTCCTTTCCCACATCTGGACAAGCTGGTATGTTCTCCGAGCACGGGGTGGGGTAAGCACCAAGCAGAGGCTGATGTGAATTAGGGCTCCCCGCCTGCCCATTCCCACCCTCAGCTCTGAAAGTCTCTCCTCCCCACAGTCACTGCCAAGGGCTGGGCCTGGAAACTCCTCCCAGCCCTAATCCACTGCACCCACCATCAAAGTCCCACTTGATTACCCACCGCAGAATGACAGGCTTGGAGTGGAAAGTCATAAGCCTTCTGTGTATCAGAAACAACTGTTCTGACAATTAGTTGCTGAGTCTCAACCTGCCGGGTGGGGGGTTCAGCATCCCAGCCTGTGGACCCTCTCCCTGCTCTCCTCACTCCACTTGGAGATATCCATCTATTATGTACCAAACCTGCAAGGCCATTACCGCATTTCAACTTCACAGGATCATACAGGGGTAGATACTATTAGTATCGCATTTTACAGATTAGGAAACCAAAGTTTAAAGAGGTTAAGTAACTTGTCCAGGACCACAGAACCAAAAGGAAACAGGGTAGGGTTTGGAAGCCAGATCTACATGACTTCAAAGCCAGTGGGCTATACCACCTTCAATCCCTCCCCCATGGGCCTAGCACCAGACTCAACACTGTAAATCTCATGGATGTTTGCGGGGTTCAGCTTCCTTGGATCAGCAGAGCCCCCAAGACTCTATGAAAATTTCTTGGAGGCACTCTGGGGCAGAGGAGGAGTGCCTGGAGCTGGAGCTTCAGAACCCAAGCCCAAGAACACAGCTGTGTGGGCACATGTACATGCACACACAGATGTACACACACACGTGCACATACACACGCCTCCTTCAATAGGAGCAGGGCCAGTCTCCATCACTTTTCCATGTATGACGTATCTGAACAGAAGATTCTGCTACTAAAAACCATCTCAGGAGCAAACCCTTGCCTCCTGAGCCTCTCCAGGGGAAGGGTCCCTGATGCCCTCATGTCTTCTGAGTGGGCAGGACAGAGTGGCCTCTCCACTCCTCCCACTCCAGTCCCTTGGTGCCAGAGCAGGTCTTCTCGCTGACCCACCACCAAGGGCTGGGAATGGGGCTGGGCATGGGTGGAGAAACACTGGCAAGATTTGGTGAGGTCAAGGGCAAGGCCTGGAGCAGCAGCGTGGGTGGGTTGATCCAGAGAGAGAGAGAAGCTGGGGGCAGGGAGGACAGTACTCCTGCCAAAAATGGTTAACCTGAACCTAATCATAAGGAAACACTGACACAAATCCAAATCGGGAGACGTTTCACTAAACCACCAATCTAGACTCCTCAAAAATGTCTATGTCGGGACTTCCCTGGTGGCTCAGTGGTTAAGAATCTGCCTGCCAATGCAGGGGACACGGGTTTGATCCCTGGTCCTGGAAGATCCCACATGCCACGGAGCAACTAAGCCCGCGAGCCACAACTACTGAAGCCCGCACGCCTAGAGTCCATGCTCCGCAAGCAGAGAAGCCCGCGCAATGAGAAGCCCGGGCACCGCCACAAAGAGTAGCCCACACTCACCACAACTAAAGAAAGCCCCCGCGCAGCAACGAAGACCCAACGCAGCCAAAAATTACTTAATTTTTTAAAAAAGTTATTCTTTAAAAAAATAAAATAAAAGTCCATGTCATGAAAGATGAACAAAAAGGCTAGGAAACTACTCTAGATTAAAGGAGACCGAAGAGACATGACAACTAAAATAAATGTTCTAGAGGACGTTATTTAGAAAACTGGGAAAATTTGAATCTGGACTATGTATTAGATAATAATAGAGTTTCCAAGTTAAACTCTTAGGGCAATAATTGTACTGTGGTTATGTAGGAGAATGTCCTTTTTTAAGAGATACGTACTGACGTTTGAGGGGCGGTCTGTTATTCACTCACAAATGCTGAGAGAGAGAGAAAGAAGGAGGGAGAGAAGGAAAGAGGTGGGGAGGCCGCAGAGAGGGAGGGAGGAAGGGGAGAATGTATTCAGACGGGTGAATCTAGGGAAAGCGTATGGGAGTATTTGTTGTATGATTCTTACAGATTCTCTATTCTTCAAATTTTTTTCAAAATAAAATGGGGGGTTGGCTAGACTGAGAAAATAGGAGAAGGCATCCCAAAAGCAGAGGTGGGCATGACTGCAAGGTTGGTGGGGGAAACAGTGGGGCCGGCCTTCATTACAGGAGAAAGGGAGGGAGCGGGGGTGGGCTTCCTGAGCCAGATACCACGGGGCTTAGAAATCCAGAAGGGGGTTAGTCCTGGTCCCACAGAGCTCTGGGCAAAGAGAGGAGGGAGATGAGGTCTAAGGGCAATGTGTGGGCAGCAAGCTGGGTGGTGAGAAAAAAAGAGAGACAGAGACAGACAGACACAGAGACAGAGGGTAAAGCTGGAAGCAGATGAGTGAGGGGCCTGGCCAAGTGCCATGGGGCGAGATGGACAGAGATGAATCTGTGAGCTCGTGCACGGGCCGTCCTGGTAACAGGTGGGAGGGCCAGGAGGGGAGGAAGTGGTGGAGGCTCACGAGCTTGGACACCAGCTCACCGCACAGCTGGCCTTTTGTGGTACACGCACACGCACGCACTCGGGGTTGGACACAGCCTGGCGAGGCAGCCGGGACCCAGCCCTGTGCCACTTGGTGCCTCCTTTCTTTCGTCCGTGACAGAGGGCAATAGAGATGCCCACCTTATGGACTGGTTGTTGTGAGCATTTGATGAGCTTGTGTACGTAAAGTGCCCAGAAAGCACATAATAAATATTGGCTATTACACTAACAACCCATCAACTCTCATCCTCAAAGCAGGGAGTCACGCATTCACTCCACAGACGGTCGGGCCCTTTGCTGTGGGACAGCGCTGTTCTAGGTGTGAAGGATGCAGCTGCGAATGAAACAGACAAAAATCGCTGCCCTCAGGAGAGACAGCCAATAAACAAAATCAATGATTAAAATACACGGTGTAGGGCTTCCCTGGTGGCGCAGTGGTTGGGAATTCGCCTGCCAGTGCAGGGGACACGGGTTCGAGCCCTGGTCCGGGAAGGTCCCACACGCCGCAGAGCAACTAAGCCTGTGAGCCACAACTGCTGAGCCTGCACTCTACAGCCCGCAAGCCACAACTACTGAGCCCACATGCCGCAACTACTGAAACCCGCGTGCCTAGAGCCCGTGCTCCACAGCAAGAGAAGCCACCGCAATGAGAAGCCCGCGCACCGCAACGAAGAGCAGCCCCCGCTCGCCGCAACTAGAGAAAGCCCGTGCACAGCAACGAAGACCCAACGCAGCCAAAATATAAATAAAATTTTTTTAAAAACTAACATACACAGTGTGTTAGCTGTAGGGAAGGGCTATGGAGAAGGATAAAGTAGGAGGGGACACAGAGTGCTAGGGGGAGGGCAGGGGGTGCCGTCCAGTAAAGGGCTCACTGAGAAGGTGACATCTGAGCAAAAAACAACAAAGAAATAGGGGAGAGGGAGACCGGTCCAGACAGAGGGAACAGTGAGTGCGAAGTTTCTCAGGCTGAGGCGCAACCAGGAGGCCAGTGAGGCTGGAGCATAGAGGCCAGGAGTGAGCAGGGAGGGAGGTCAGGGAAGGAAGGCGGGGACAGATGATGGAGGACTTTTAAGCCACTGTAAGAATTTTACTTTTCCTCTGAGTGGCTGGGAGGCCACTGGAGAGCTGGGAGCACAGGAGTGGCAGGATCTGACGACTGTTTAATGGACCACTCTGGCTCCAACGTTTGAGAACAGCCTGAAGGGAAGAGGGCAGGAGCAGAGAGGCAGTTAGGAGGTTAATCATCCGGGAGCAGTATATGATGGTTCCTGGACACAGATGGTAGCAGGGGAGGCTGAGAAGTGGCTGGACTGTGGGTAGGATTTTGAAGGTAGAGTCAGCAGGGTTTTCTAACAGAGGATCACACAACTCCCCCGCTCGGTATTGTGAAGCCAGGAGGAAGGTGTCTGGAGGGTCTCCATGTGGATGCCACGCTGCAGGGACCGGATGGGAGGCACCTGACCGTTCCGTGAAAGCCTCTTGAATGCCGCCCAAGGAGTGTCCCCAGGGCCTGCGAGCCCCTCCCCACCGCTCCCTGCCCCGACAGGACCGCAGAGGCCACAGGTTACGGAGAGGGAGCTCACACCCCGGCAAAGATTGATGCCTTTTAAACAGACCCAGAGTGAGAAGGACAGAGAAAGTCAATATTTGTCCGAGCAAGCCAAACAGGCAGGCTCACCCAGGAATGTGAGGGAGGGAGGGAGGCCCAGCGCCCAGAGAACATTATTTCAACAGACAGATATTTGGAAACCGTCACTGTCCTGGTGTGGGGGAAGGGAGCAGTTCATCCAGCCCTTGTTTCTGCCCAGAGGTGGATGGGACCAGGCCAGGCAATGAGAGGGCAGGCAGACTCACCCAGTCACAGCAGAAGAGCTGGCCCACCGTTTCCCTCGACTGGAAATCAAGGGTCAGAGAGGGGAAGGGATTTGACCCAGGACATACAGGTAACCCCAGCCCCACCCCGTGGATCTTCACGTCTTTCAGGTTGAACTGCAGGCATCTCAGCCCACTCTCTGCAGCTCCAGGATCCAGACCCTACCCACCTGCTCCCTGTCACCCACGCCACACTCCAGCCATTCTGAGCGATTTACGGCCCCAAAACACACCGGATGCTAAGCTTATTTTCACCACTGTGCCGTGGCCCACACCATTCCTCTACCTGCCACACCTTTTGTTAACTCCAATTCATTCTTCAAAACCTGGTTCAAGGTTCACCTCCACCAGCAGCTTTCTTGTTTTAGGGCTAAGAGCTTGAGGCCTAAAACCAGGGAGTGCTGGATTTGCCAGTTACTGGCTAAATGACTCAGGAAATTCCTTAACCCTCATATGCCCTAGTTTTCTCATCTGTAAGATGGTGCGGTAGGCTGAATAACACCCCCTCCCAAAGATGTCCACATCCTAATCCCCTGGAACCTGTGAAATGTGTTACCTTATGTGTTACCTTTGCAGGTGTGATTAAGTTAAGGGTTTTAAGATGCGGAGATTATCCTGGATTATCTGGGCGGATCCAATGTAATCACAAGGGTCCCTATAAGAGGGAGGCAGAGGGTCGGAGTGAGAGTAGGGGATATGGTGACAGAAGCAGAGATTGGAGTGATGCAAGGGCCACGAGCTGAGAAACACAGGCAGCCTCTAGAAGCTAAAGAGGCAGGGAAATGGATTTTGCCCTCGTTGCCTCCAGAAAACACCAGCCCTTGCCAACACCTTGACTTTAGTCCAGCGAAACTGATTCTGGACTTCTGGCTCCAGAACTGTACGATTATAGTTCTGTGTTGTTTTAAACCACTAAGTTTGGTGGGAATTTGTTACAGCAGCAACAGAAAACAAATTCAGATGAGTCCAACGTTCATGCCTAACTGCTGGGCTCTTGAAAGACCAAATAGCATTCCACATAGAGACCACTTAGCGTGGTACCTGGGACAGAGAAAGGGCTCAGGAGTGTCAGGTGTCCGAGTTGGGGCTCCCATAGCCCCCCGACCCCTTCACAGTCCCTGACAGCTTGGTCTTTAATTGCTCGTTTACATCTCTGCCCCTCCAGGCTGTGAGCAATTTGAGTGCAGGCTCACGGTACCCTATCAGTCTTGGTATCCGCAACTCCAGCCACAGAGCAAGTCCTCAGTAAGTGTGGAATGAATAAATGAATGCATGCTAGCTTTGGCCCATACACGGTGTGGCTTTAATCATACAGTAGAATCTCAGATGATAGAGTAAGACAATTTCAAATTCTAGAATCCAGGGCTTCCCTGGTGGCACAGTGATTGAGAATCCGCCTGCCGATGCAGGGGACACAGGTTCGCGCCCCAGTCCGGGAAGATCCCACATGCTGT
>NC_041217.1:144960646-144961387 GCF_002837175.3 Physeter macrocephalus | reverse complement strand
AAAAAAAAAAAAAAAAAAAAAAAAAATTCTAGAATCCAGGGGACCAAACCTTAGAATCCAAATGCCAGAAGAGATCTCTGGAAGTGGCTGGGTCCTGCAGGGCCGCCAGGTGGAGGTCTGATCACCGAGCTGGTCCTCTTTCCACTTAGATTCCCAGGTGGCCCCTCCTTGCTGACGGTGTGAAAGGCAGTGCCCACAGATGGTTTACTACCTCTGAATGCAGTTCGCACACTGGCTGCCGCCTCCAGGTTAGAGGTGGTGGCTATAAAGACAGCACGTGTGATAGGCAACTTTACGCATGGATCGTGGTGATGGTGAAGCAGACAGTCACCATTCAATGGCCTTTACTATGTGCCATATATGGTATAAATCACTTTATGTCATAATTTCATTTCGTGCTTAGTGTCTATTTTTATTCCCATCTATCAGGGTAGAAATTGAAGTTCAGACAGGTTACACAATTTGCCCAAAGTCACAGAGCTCACAAGAAGCTGGGCCAAGATTCAAACCCCAGGCTGTCTGTCTGGAGAGCCTGTTTCATAACCACCAGCCTCCACTGCCCATCAAGGTGCCGTGTTCTCAGATTGTGTTGTCTCGTCTATAGAAGCCGGATGGGACCTCAGGACAGTTAGCTTGAGGTACTTGTCTGAGTTCCCCTCTAGATTTGTTCAACAAACGCTTGTCAAAACTCCTCTGGGGGGCTTCCCTGGTGGCGCAGTGGTTGGGAGTCCGCCTGCCGAT
>NC_041217.1:144951590-144960514 GCF_002837175.3 Physeter macrocephalus | reverse complement strand
AAGATCCCACATGCCGCGGAGCGGCTGGGCCCGTGAGCCATGGCCGCTGAGCCTTCAGGTCCGGAGCCCGCGCCCCCCCACGGGAGAGGCCACAACAGTGAGAGGCCAGCGTACCGAAAAAAGAAAAAAAAAAAAAAAAAAAACCAAACTCCTCTGGGTCAGGACTTGCTCTGTGCACGGGGTACAGAGAGGCGACCCAGCCCAATGGGGGAGACAGACCCTGAGCAATCACAACTCAGTGGCAAGTGCTGGGATAGTGGGACACGAGAGGCCATGAGGACGCAGGCGTAGGCATCAAAATAGAATGGGCCTCAGAAATAAGCTTCCTTGGCAACAGCCAAAAACATAGGGTGTGGGGGAAGGCACATCCTTTGAAGGGGAAACTCCAAGACAAGGAAACTGCATATGCAAAGGCCCAGAGGGAAGAGTATGGAACATTCAGGAAAACACAAGTCATTCACGGTGGCTGCAGGGGAGTTGATCAGGGAGTGAAAGCTGGAGCGTGAGCAGGGGCCACGTGCAGACCACAGCACTGAGAATGCGCTGGAGCCCGAGGGCAATGGGACACGCTGGAAAGATTTTAAGCAAGGAAGGGACTTGGCCAAATTTTATTATCTTTCTAAAGTAATAACAACAACAACAACAACAGCATCTATCACTTGTCCAGTACTTGTTATGTCTCAGCCATTCTTCTAATCCTTCTACATGGATTAATTCACTGAATTCTCAGTATAGCATCATCACTAACATATAACGTCCCAGTTTACAGATGAGGAAACTGTAGCACAGAGAGGTTGAGTAACTTGTCCAAGGTCACACAGCTAGTAAAGTGGCAGAAATTAGATTTGAACCCAAATGATCTGGCTTTAGAGCCCAGGTGCTCACTCTACTGAACTCTTCTTCTAGGAGGCAGGGTTTAGACGTGTCTGGATGACACCAGGACCCAACAGAGAGCAAAGTAAAGAGGAGGAGGTATCCAGGAACTCTGTGCTAGGCTGCCCAGCAAGTGGGCCTGGCTCAGGGAGAGGGGCCCTCCCTCCAAGCTGCTCCTGGCCCAAGGCAGTCGGTTATCTACACACATCCCAGCCTGCCTTGGACTCACTGCCCGGCGCCCGCCCACAGTGCAGTGAGTTCTCAGGGCAGTGCCTTATCTTCCCAGATTTCTCTGGGTTTTCTCCCAACTCCACTCTTCTGGAAGGCCTTTCCGTTTTGCTGCAGATCCTATCTCCCCGCGTGCTTCCCATTAGGAAAGCGATTAGCACTCATCCATTTGCATAAGCACATGGCCCCCCCCACCCCCCGCTCCTCCCCGCCCCAGACCCAATTGAGCCATGGCCTCTGCTTGGTTGGAAAGGGGATCCCTCTGCAAAACCTGCCTGGTGCCTTGTCAGAAGCCACTTGCCTTCTTAAGTTGCCTCATTTTCCTCATCTTTAAAGTGGAGATAATGGATTGGATGTTTCTGGGAGTCTGGGGAAGAATGGGTACATGGAAATGTATGGCTGAGTCACTTTGCTGTGCACCTGAAACTATTACAACATTGTTAACCGGATATACTCCAATATAAAATAAAAAGTTTTTTAAAAATTATGACATGCAAAAAAATTAAAAAGTGGGGATAATGATACTACGTACTTCAAGGGGCTGTTGTGAGGATTACATGTGATGATATATATGAATAATGTGTAATCAGTAAACAACAGTATAGGAGGCGGGGGGGATATTACTATTACGAATGTTATTATCACTGCCAACCAAATAATCGTTGCAATTAAAGAGATACACATAGAGTAAAAGTTCAACTCTGTCGTAGCCATTCTGAAAATCAAAAAGGAACAAACCACATTAATCACTGACAGGCTACTACTTGGCAGGCAGTGAGCTGGGAGATTTCATATGTCGTCTCATCTAATTTTCACAATTTCTCTATGAGATAAGAATTGTCCCCATTTTGCAGATGGGAAAACTGAGGTACAGAGATCTGAGGTCACTTAACCAAGGTTACATACCTTATAAGTAGCTTTGAACCCAGGTCTACCTGGCTGCATAAGCCTGGACTTGCTCTACTGGACCATGCTGCTCCCCAGATCCAGGTCTCCTCTGAAATGCAGAGAAAGCAGTGAACATCTGTGGAGCTGCTGCCGACCCCAGTCCTAAGGCTCCTAAGAGAGACTGACAGGAAGTATTGTTGTGCAAAATAATACAAATGACTCTTACTAGATGCCAGTGTTCATGAAGTCAATCTCACAACAACCCTATAAGGTAGGTTATCCCCATTTTCTTGATGAGGAAACTGAGACACAGAGAGGTGAAGTGACTTGCCTAAGGTCATACAACTAGTAAGTGGCAGAGTCAGGATTTGAACCTGGGTACTGTAGCTCCAGACCTTCTGCCCTTAAGCTTAACCTCTACACACAATACTGGAGATGCTGAGAGGTGAAACATGTCCCTGTACACACACACACGCACGCGCGCGCGCGCGCACACACACACACACACCCACGGCATTCACAATGACCCAGGCCACTATACCTCCTATGGCCCCACCCCACCTTCCACTACATTATATCCAGGATGTCCCTAGATAAGAATATGTGGGCGGAGGTACATACCTGGCTTCCAAGACACCAGGTTCCCAAGGCCCGCTACAGAAGGAGCCATCTCGGTGCACAGGCAGCCTCGGGGCACCACTTCGCTGTCAGGCCTTGCTGCTAGTCAAATACCATGGGCCTCAGACTGTGATCATGATATGAGGACTTGGCGCTGCTTTCCGGTGCCCGCACTGTGGTCCATCTGTTACCCTTTAGAAGGGACTCAGCAGTCCTGGCTGAGTTGCTGGAGAAGCAGATGTGTGGGGCACAACTCTCCCCGCACACATCCCCAGCTTTCAGCTGTCTTTGAGGAGAGGAAAGCGCTCCAGACCTCACAACTTCCTCCTTTCCCCACGGGTTCTGGGTATCTGAGCGCTGTTCCTCTTTTCCAGGGACAATCTGGGAACCCAGCAGTCCTAGGAAATGCCCAGCACACCATCCATCCAGTGCCCACACCTCAGACCCTTCCCCTCCATCCTCAGCATCCCAGGACCCAGGCTCCTCCCAGACTCTAGGGGTCACCCGGGAACCCCAGCGCAGCAGCTCCAGCACTAGCAACCTTTGTAGATGACAAAGGACTCCTCCAGGAACTTCACTAACTGGCAGAACCAAACAACAGACAGAGGCTCTGTCCACAAAAGGAGCACAGTTTGAAACAAAGAAGGAAAAAAAAACAAAAACTATTCTGCAGGTGGAAACACAACTGCTGAGAAAATAGCCTACTAAGTGATGAGCCCAGAAGCCCAGGCCTCCATCATCTCATTTATCTACTTCTTGCTCAGATCAATGCCCACTGGACAAAGAAGTCAATGAACTAAACTCAGCACAAGCTCAGAATTCTAGCATCCGAGTTCTGTCACTGCCTTTTTGTGTGACCTTAAGAAGAGCTTTCGGGCTTCCCTGGTAGCGCAGTGGTTGAGAGTCCGCCTGCCGATGCAGGGGACACGGGTTTGTGCCCCAGTCCGGGAGGATCCCACATGCCGCAGAGCAGCTGGGCCCGTGAGCCATGGCCGCTGAGCCTGCGCGTCCGGAGCCTGTGCTCCACAAAGGGAGAGGACACAACAGTGAGAGGCCCACGTACCGCCAAAAAAAAAAAAAAAAAAAAAAAGAAGAGCTTTCTATCCCTGGGCCCCTGTAAAATGAGGGGTTGGTCTCTCACCCTCCAAGACTGAAGGATACAGATGTTGAGGGCTCTGGTCCAGCATATCTCTGCTCTTACTAGCTCCAGATTCTTGGAGAAGCACTCACTAGTGTCCATACAGGATCATAGAAGGTGGTCGCTCCCCCATCTCTCATTCCAATTTGCCCACATCTTGTCTCTTCAGTAAGAAAAAGGAAAGAGGCCTGACTCTGAGACAAGCTGCGAGAAGATTCGTAGGATGGAGTGTATCTGCCAGGGGGTGGACCTGTTGGCTAGAGCCAAGCAATTGTCCCCTTAATTAAAGACATGCCCTGGATCACGGAGCAGCCTGTGGGGACTGACTCATTCACACTGGGACCAAGAGCCAGGCTCAGCTAAGGAGCCTGCTCTCTAGCTCAGGGGAGGAGGTGGACCTGTTTATGGAAATCACTTGAACTTTTCTTCCCTCGGGAAAAACAACTTTTTTTTTTTTTTTTTTTGGTGGAGTAAACAAAAGAGGATTCTGCCATACTCCAAACCAAGAATTTCAAGTCTCATTCCAGCCTCCTTCCCTGGGTTTCCCTCCTCTGTGGGAGTATGGGCTGTGGGGACAGTGAGGTATAAAGGGACAGAATTCCTCAGGTAAAGTTGAGACAGTCATGGAGAAGGATCTCTCCCCATATACATCCTCTCAGGATTTAGCCGGCGTTGAGATAAGCTGACCTCAGCATTCCTTCCCCTACTTTCCCTCAGGGACTCCCCAGTCTGACAGGGGAGACACAAGCCAGCCCACCCCTAAGGAGAGGGGGATAGGAAGCCCTAGCCCCACACACTCATGACAAAAGCATTGGCTGTAGCTATAGTCACAGATAGAGATGATGGGTCTTGTGGGAGGAGGGAAGGAGAATAAATGGAAGGTGGGGGGGGGGTCCCTGCTCATCCAGTTCCCAGTGACCCAGGCAAGAGGCTTGCCAAGGGCCCCCTCCCACTGAAAGAAGCAATCAGGAGAACCACATGTATATTTGCATAATATTTGCATTCAATTTGCTTCTGATTTACATAAGTCCCTTAGCCTGGGCCCATCCTCTTGGACAGTTCTCTTGGGGAACATGTCCCTCCTGTCCTGGAAAGGGCCAGCTTTGTCTCAGCACCTCTGAAGGCTCCTCTCTTAGCCTGCCTAGGTCACCTGGGACATGGGGTAGGGGGTGGGGGGAAGCTGGATTCCCAAGGATCAGGCTGGCCAGGGGCCTGTATAAGGACACACAGCTAAGACAGAGGAGAAGTGGGAGGAGAACAGAGGTGCCATCAGTCTCCACATGCTACCTCTTCCCACGCCCCCCTCCATCTCCCCTTCAACAAAGCACTGGGACAATTAGAACAGGGAGTGGAAATTCTGACTGGGGCAGTGAAGTCAAGGAAGATTTCATGAAGCACGTATTTGAGTAAAGCTTTCAAGGAAGAGTGGGGTGTGACTAGGTAAATGGAGACCACAGAGGTGAGGGACAGAGACCATTTACCCACAGAGTGAGTTAGTTATTCATTCCATAGATAGATTGATTGATTGATAGATATTAGACAGGCAATAGATAACAGATAGGTGATAAATGATTGATAGAAAACAAACAGATAGATGACTGATTGATGATAAATAATTGATAGATAATAGATACATAGATGACAAATGATGGATAGGTGATGACAATGGTGATGATGATCATGATAGATAGATAGATGCTACTACTAGCCCAGCTCTGTGCCAGGTACCAGAGTGCAGTGATGGGTTAAGCATGCTCCCTCCAGCCAGTGAGACAGACAAGCAAGCAATTAATTAAAATTCAGAGTGGTGAGTGCTGTGCTGGAGAGATGTACAAATTGTTGAGGGAGCACAGAGGAGGAGACTGTTAATTCAGCTGGAAAAGGTGATGTGGAAAGATGCGAAAGAGACAGTGTCACAAAAGAGTGACATTTGAACTAAGCGTCCTGGAGGATAAATAGACAGTCACCAACAGGAAAGGGCGTAAGGAAGAGCATTGCAGGCAGAGGAAATGATCTGAGACAAGGCACAAAAGTCTGGATGAAATACAAAAAGACCAGGCAAATGGGGAGAATTCAATAAGGAGACAATAAGACTGAAATTCTGGAAACAAACCAGGTCAAGGTGGTCCCTGGTGGAAGGACAACTGAAGAGTCCAGAAAAACCCCTCTGAGCTAGAAAAGTTGGTTACAGATACTCTGTAGAAGGTACCTACAATTTCAAACGGACATTTCTAAATTGGAAGGCTGAGAGATTGGGGAGGACACTCAGAGAACTGAGGGAGTTGAGGTGAAGAAACGAGAGAGATATAAAGAAAATGGTGGGGCTTCCCTGGTAGCGCAGTGGTTGAGAGTCTGCCTACCGATGCAGGGGACACGGGTTCGTGCCCCGGTCCGGGAAGATCCCACATGCCGCAGAGCGGCTAGGCCCGTGAGCCATGGCCGCTGAGCCTGCGCGTCCGGAGCCTGTGCTCCGCAACGGGAGAGGCCACAACAGTGAGAAGCCCGCGTACCGCAAAAAAAAGAAAAAAGAAAATGGTGAAGGATGGATGGATGGATGGATGGATGGATGGAGGTATGGATGGATGGATGGAAAATTAAATCCATTATCTAGCATACCATCTTTATAATAGTGGGTGAATTAAGAGGTCTTGGAGATAATTTTTTTTAATCTGACACCAAAAGCAAAAAAAACAAAAGCAAAACAAGTGAGACTACACCAAACTAAAAGTTTCTGCATAGCAAAGGAAACCATCAACAAAATGAAAAGGTGACCTACCCTACCAAATGGGAGAAAATATTTGCAAATCATATATCTGATAAGGGGCTAATATCCAAAATATATAAAGAACTCATACAACTCAATAGCAAAAAAACAAACAGTCTGATTAAAAACTGGGCAAAAGATCTGAATAGATATTTTTCCAAAGAAGACAGACAGATGGCCAACAGGTACATAAAAAGATGCTCTACATCACTGGGAAAATGCAAGTCAGGACCACAATGAGCTATCACCTCATACCTGTCAGAATGGCTATTGTCAAAAAGACTAAAAATAACACGTGTTGGTGAGGATGTGGAGAAAAAGAACCCCCTGCACTGCTGGTGGGAATGTAAATTGGTGTAGCCACTATGGAAAACAGTACGGAGGTTCCTCAAAAAATTAAAAATAAAATTAACATTTGATCCTGTAATTTCACTTCTGGGTATTTACCCAAAGAAAATGACAACACTAACCAATCTGCATCCCCATGTTCATTGTAGCAATATTTACAATAACCATGATATGGAAACAACTTAAGTGCCCATCAATGGATAAAGAAACTGTGAGATATATAGACATAGACATAGACATAGACATAGATATAGATATAGATAATGCAATATTATTCAGCCATAAAAAGAATGAAATCTTGCCACTTGCAGCAACATGGACAGCCCTCGAGGGCATTATGCTAAATGAAATAAGTCAGACTGAAAAGACAAATACCATATAATCTCTTATTATGTGGAATATAAATAAATAACCAAGCTTATCGATACAGAGAACAGATTGGTGGTTGTCAGAGGTGGGGGCTAGGCGTGGGGAAAATGGATGAACTGTTTTCGGGGGGTGTTATTTTAAATAAATTGAAAAAAATGGTGAGTGGATGGTCACCATTTGAGTTGGTGGATAAATCAGCATACATGATGGAGGAAAGGCAAGAAGGAAGGAAAGGAAGGAGGGAGGGAGGGAAGAAACTGATTGCATAAGCAGTTGAATGTGGATGAATGGTTGACCCAGGTGCAGGAGCGGAGTCTACTTGTCTATAAGGAGATCTAAGAAAAGTGAAGCTTGATAGAGAAGGTAATTTCTCACCTTGAGAGGGATAGAGAGACCTTATTGATAACAGTAATAGTAATAGTGATGATGAAAGTTTACCTTTGAAGACAACACTTAAATTTGCAAAGAATGCCTACATATTTTTATCTCATTGAAAACTTTCAAAGCTGTGAAGCTCAGGTTTGACATCCTAGTACTCCCTCAGCTGAGGTTGCACAGCCATAGCAATAGGATTTTCTGAACTGAAATTCAGCACACCTGGCCAACTCTAGCCTCTAGGGAACAGAGTGACAACAGAATGGAATGTATGACAGGTATCGTCCTGGGGAATCTGGGCGTGTGGCTCCGGTCCACAACTGGTCAGTGACAGCAAAGGTCTGACCCACAGGCAACCTCTGGGTCTGGAGGTGGGTAGGATTGATGAGGGTACATGAAAGGACAAGCGGGGGCACACACACCCTAGACCAAGGCCACTCAAGAGATGTCAGTCCAGGTAAGTCTGACACGACCAGAGGCTGGCAGAGCGAACGGGGGAGGCTTCCTGGAAGAAGTAACACCTAAGCTAAGGTGAAGGATGGTGTCATTTGCTGAGACAGGGACACCAGAGGAGGAGCACTTTGGTGGATGGGAGAGGGGACATGAAGTTGGGAAATATAAATTCATTTAGGGACCAGTTGATCGTGAAGTCTTTCTGTCCGTGCTTTCGCTTGTGCAGATCTCACCACCTAATGGACCCACACCTGTCTCCTTCTTTCCATCTCCTCCATCTACCTAAAAATCTTCCCATCCTTGGAGCGTTCCAAGGGTGAGGATGGCCCGGTAAGGGGTGACCAGGAATTGTGCCCTGGAAAAGCAAACCCACAGCCGGAGAGGGTAGGCTCCACACACATCAAGGCTCCTGCCCGAGCTCGCATGTCTTCTTGCGCGTCTGGGGCTGGCCCAGCTGCCTTCCCCTCTTCCTCTTCCCCAGTCAGTAGCCCAGCTGCCCACATTGCCCAGCTCTCCTGGCTTAGTTGGAAAGGATTCCTCTCTCCTCCATCCAGAAGAAACAAAGTTAGCTGTGTGGCTTTAATCAAGTCAGGAACCTCTCTGGGCCTCAATTTCTTTGCCTATAAAACAAAATTAATAATCCCAGCCCTGCCTGCCCCCCAGGACTCTGATGAGAATGAAGTGAAATGCAAATGGTCACCTACTGAACATCTGTTAAAGGTAAACAGGTTTTCGGGCTTCCCTGGTGGCGCAGCGGTTGCGCGTCCACCTGCCGATGCAGGGGAACCGGGTTCGCGCCCCGGTCTGGGAGGATCCCACATGCCGCGGAGCGGCTGGGCCCGTGAGCCATGGCCGCTGAGCCTGCGGGTC
>NC_041217.1:144949494-144951578 GCF_002837175.3 Physeter macrocephalus | reverse complement strand
AGGCCACAGCAGAGGGAGGCCCGCATACCACAAAAAAAAAAAAAAAAAAAAAAAAAAAGGTAAACAGGTTTTCAATGTTTCAGTAGAAACCAAATAAATAATTACATTAAGCTGATTTTTAGTTTTCTTCTCTTTGCTCATGGTAGTTTTTAATGTGGTTACAGTAAACAAGAATTACTTATTTAATAACGTGGGAAAACGAAAGTTTGAAAAAGTAAATTCTACTTAGGAATGGAGAAAAGTTTAGCATTTTGAAATTATACACAGGCGTTTCCTGTTTTGCTATTTCTTGTATGATTCTCATTTATAGGTATTGTTATTGTTACCATCATCATCATCATTGATAATGAATTTTTATCCTCATCTTACAGATGAGGAAATCGAGTCTCAGGAAGACATACTTGCCCAGACACATAGCCAGTTACTGGCTGAGCCAGCACCCAAATCTTTGGTCTCCAAGTCTAGCGATCTTTACATTACAAAACAAAACCCTTTTATATGACATCATCCCGATGTTGGCAGTGCATACATTCAATTTTTAATTATCATGTGTGTCCAACTGCCACATATCTAAACACACATATGGTGAAACTTCAGCTATCTAGAACCTTTGATTAATGCATTATTCCAGATAGCTGAGCTGTTGGACAGCTACAGATTTAAACATCAACTTTGTTTTTTAATTTTAATAATTCTTAAAAATTGTTCTTTAAAATATGTACTCTTTCCCTGACTTCTTAATCAGCATATATAGAAAGTAAGGTAACCTTCCTTAAAGCCCAAAGGCAGCCATTCTAATCCCAGCTGGACCTGAGTGTATATAACCTCATCATGTCCTTTCTCTGACCTCCATTTTCTCAATAATAATAATAACAACAACAACAACTAACATTTATTGAGCACTTACCACATGCATTGTTCTAAGGAAATATTAACTCACATAATTGTCCTAACCCTGGAAGATAGATGTTGTGACTCCTGTTTTACAGACAAAGAAAGGGAGGCACCAAGATGTGGAGCAACTTCCTCAAGGTCGCGGAGCTGACAGGCCATGGACTCAAGATATCAACCCAGGCAGCAAGGCTCTGGCAATGAGACCAGGTGCTTGCAGCCCTGGCATGGAGGGCCTTACCCTCCACACCCAAAGAAGTGTTTGATGGACACGGGTGCCCAGGCTCAGGAGAGAGCGCATACCCTCTCCAGACACTCCACATGGTCTTCCACAGGCCACCGAAGAGGCTTCGTGGAAATTCCTCTTTCCTTTTCTCCCCAGCTCCCAACTGTTGCTGCAGCTTATGAAACTCAAAGATCCTCAGCCCTTCTCCTGTTGGTCCTCCAGCCCTGCCAGTTCTGAACTTTATACCTTCAGCTTTTTTCTGGCTGTTGACAAATGGAAAAAAAATCATTCTCGGGATTGATGTGTGTGTGTCTGTGTGTCTGCCCACAGAGGAAAAATGACATTTTTGGTCCTTCCATCAACACCCAGTTGCATAACACCGGAAGAGATGAGGGGCTGGAAAGAAACTCAAGAAGGTGGCCGCAGCCTCCTGCCACCCATCCCCAGCCTGCCATGGGCCACACAGCAAACCCCACTGCTGCCCAATCCTTTCCCCTGCCCTTCTGCAGGGAATCACTGCTGTGGCCTCAGACCCAACCTGGAAAATGTAACATTCCTGCCCACCTTCTAACCTCATCGCCCACAACTCCCCGGCACACACTCTATTTTCCAGACAAACCAGGCTCCTCATTGATCTCAACCCATGTTTCATGCTTTCCTACCTCTGTGCCGTTGCCCACACTACTTCCGCTCCAGGAATGCCTTCCCTTCTTGCCCTGTGTCCAAACCCACAATCCTTCCAGGCCCTGCTGGGGATACAGAGATGAATAAGGGAGATAGGATCTCTGCTCTCAAGATAGTTATTAGAAAGTGATTGTACAGGGCTTCCCTGGTGGCGCAGTGGTTGAGAGTCTGCCTGCCGATGCAGGGGACGCGGGTTCGAGCCCCAGTCCGGGAAGATCCCACATGCCGCGGAGCGGCTAGCCCCGTGAGCCATGGCCGCTGAGCCTGCGCGTCCGGAGCCTGT
>NC_041217.1:144943678-144949448 GCF_002837175.3 Physeter macrocephalus | reverse complement strand
CGCGGAGCGGCTAGCCCCGTGAGCCATGGCCGCTGGGCCTGCGCGTCCGGAGCCTGTGCTCCGCAACGGGAGAGGCCACAACAGTGAGAGGCCCGCATACCGCAAAAAAAAAAAAAAAAAAAAAAGTGACTGTACAATTGCAAATGGTGAAGAGCCTTCACTGCTACACCTGTGCTCACATCCCCTCTGCCCCAGTGCCGCCACCATCACCTGGCAGTGCTCAAAAATATCGTCAGTCTCTCCTTCCACCACTGTCTGCGTTTAACGGAGATTCTCTTAAATCTTTAAGGCCTTCGACCAAAGCCCACTTCCTCCAGGTAATCTTCCAGAACCCCACTGTCCAGATATAATCATTCCTCCTCTGAACTTACTCCTTGCTGGTTTCAGTGGACCTTCTCTGTGGGCAGCCCTGTGCTGAATCTCATGATTCCATTTACACAGTGAGTGTAACCCCTGATCCCCACAATCTGGGGCTTCTGACCACAGTCCCTTTCCACTTACCCCAGTGTGCCATACAAAGACCAGGATAGTCTCCAGGTGCCATGTCGAGGCAAGGTTTGGATGCATCCAGTGAAGCCAGGATGTTCATAGGGCTCATCTGATTCTATAATGTGCAAGCTTGCAATGTCTCAATGTTGACTGTACAGACTGAAGTCTGTGCCGAGCAGTGTCATTCTTACGGTTAAAGTCAGATCATTTATTTTTTTTTAATTTTGCTCAAAATTATTATCTTGGGTAGTGTTCTGAAACCTTTTCAATAGTTCGTAAGGGGGCTACTTGACAGACAAAACACCGTAGGGCAGACAGACACAGCTTCAATCAGCAAAAATCACCTTGCCATTGACTGGCCCCAAAATTGTTCAAGAATGGGAACAATGAAAATTTTTCTTGAATGACTGCTGTCCAAAGATAATTTGGTAGGACAAGGTAACTCAGTGAGGAAGAGGCCAAATCAGGGTAAGGCCTAAGGCCATGTTCATTTTAGAGTAAATTTAAAAGGAGATGAAAGATAAATCAAATTCTGTAATTAGGACAAGCACTGAGGAGGGGACTGTATCACACAAAGGTAATGAAAATCCAATCTGAGATGCAATCGTGTCCCAGAATTCTTGGAGAAACTGTTCAACTTTCCTGGGGTGGTGGCTACTCAGGGGAGTTAAGTGCCCTGCCCTGTTTTAAACAGGATGGATGGGAATGTGAGCTGGTGGGAAGTAGGGAGGCTTGGCCGCTGAGTGAAGTAGTGGCATAGTGTTCCTGCCAGCCCACCGTACTCTCCTACAATGATCCCACGAGACGACCACCCAGGCGGCCGCTGGGGGGCTGTGCATAGGCAACCATCTGCCACGCTGAGGATGATCTGCTCTACTCGGCCAACTGCTTTAGAAGCCACTGTCCCAGGTGGCAAACCTTCATCCCACATCAAAAGGGCAGGTGTCGTGGTCCAAGGACTCACCTCCCTCAGTAACTTGTGCTTGGAACACTCCACACCCATATCCACATGCAGAGAGTGCTCAAGACTCATCCAACAGACCTATGACCGAAGGTCCAGATGTCATGGAGGAACAAAACACATCTGGAAGCCAAGGCTTCCTCTAGGATGGAAATCTCTCTCCGGCTGCTTCCAGCCAAGCACCTGTCCAAGACACCATCACCACAGACAGGACTTCTCACGGGTGAACTCAACACATAAAAGCCAATAATTGGAAGAGAAGCAGGACCGCTCACAGAAGCACTAAGAAAGTGGTCCTTCTTGGCGCTTTCACTGCCAGGGCCTGGGTTCAAAAGGGGAACTAAAGATCCCGCAAGCCAAGTGGCATGGAAAAAAAAAAAGTTAAAGAAAAAAGGAAAGAAAATGGTCCTTCTGAAAAATGGAAAGCTGTAGAAAGTCATGATTATTATTTTAACTATTATCACGATTATTAACTTGAGGAAGAGGAGGAGAGAGATTCACTGCATCCTTACAAAAGAAGGCAAATAGTCTGGTGACCACCAACTGCCTTGAGCCCTGGAGAATGGGCTGCTGGAGAACGTTCCATCGTCCTGGGAACGCCCTTCCTCAAGGGGTCTGACCAGGAAACAGTTAACATGGTGCAGGAGGAAGCCAACAATAAAAGCTAAGCAACCACAAGACCTAGAAGGATCTTGTGATAACTTTCCATAGAAATGCAGGAAAAGACACTATTGCTTACAATATATGATAATTATATCAAGTTGTTCTGAATAAAAACAAACATCTCCAAGGGTATATATAGTTCAGAGCGTGCTCAGAAACCAGTGCAACTGATGCAATAATTCCACTCTCCCAAAATTAAAACAGGATCTCAGAAAAAGTAGAGGATAGATGAAGCAAAATCTTGATAATATTTAAACTAAATGATGGGTATATATAAGAGGTTCATTGTACTGTTCTCTCTGAAAATGTTCATAAAAAATTTTTTTAACAAGTATTCTCAAAAATTCAGAGGCCTGTGACAACTACTGCTCCTACTTTTTAAACACTGTTGAAGTCTTTGTGGTTTAGGTGACTGTTGATTCTTAGAACTATCCTCTTTTGTAGTACATGCAAAATAAAGATTCTTATGTAATTGCAGAAAAAAAGAAGGAAGAGAGGGAGGGGAAAGGGGGGAGAGGTGAGGAGGGATGGGAAGGGCAGGACAAAGCAGGGGAGGGCATGGCAGAAAGAGCATGAGCTTCCACAGGAGTTGGACCCAGTTCCCATCGCACCTTTAGCTGTGTGACCATGGGTAGGTTTGTGATACTCTCTATGCGTCTATTTCTTCTTCCCGAAAATTAGGATATTGTCCTCCACAGGAGGAGGCTATATTTAAGTAATAGATGTTGAGGCTATAATTAAGTAATAGATGTTGAGTATTCAGCACATAGTAGGCACTCAAGAAATCCTGACTATTACTACTTTAAAACTCTCTGTGCTTTACAAAATAGGTACATTCAGGAGATGCTATGCTTTACAAAAGAATTCACCCCAGGGTCCCTTTAAGCTCTCAGCCCTGCTAGCGAATTTTAAACGGGATCGAGTTTGCAGAAAACCATTTACACAGGACTTTTTAAGAACGCAGCAGCCAAAGCACTAATAAAGGCAGGCAGATCTACAGAGAGAGCTCCCTGGGCAGACTCTCTCAGATCTTGTCCAGCAGGATTCTCTGAAAGACTGGAAACTAAAAAACATCTTCTCTGAAAACCCACAAAGACCCACGGGCTGCCCTCTGAGAAGCCTTTTTTCCATGTATATTTGGAAGGGCTGTGGTACCTCCAGTTATGGGTCCCGGCTTATGAAGACAATAGTACTAGGCTAACAGCATTGGTTAATGTTTACTGAGAGCTTCCTATGGGAGGGGCACTGTGTTCATTCCCATGCATTATCTTGCACAAGGCAGTAAAAGCTAATGTCTGTATAACTTCAAGTGCTTTCAGATGAAAGAAGTGCCTATAATTCCTCACAAAGATCTCTATTGGTTGTTTTTTTTTTTTCAGGTAGAGAAACCGAGGCACAGAGTAGGTAAGTCATTTGCCCAAGGTTACCCGGCTGTAAATGATAGATTATCAAAACCAGTCTAGCTCTGAAGTCCACCCCGTTACAGACCCACTGCTCTGTGCCCCGAACCCCCTCCCCACCGGCACTCGATCCAGCAGAGGCAGGACTGTAGGGCAGAGGATCCCTGCAGGAGGCACTGTCCCTCCCTCTGTCCCCTCCCTATCTCCCTTAGCCCTTCACAAGCTGTTGTCAATTGCACTGAAGTATTTACAGCAACCAGCGACCGCTGACACCTCTGTCCACGTGGGCTATAATTTGATGCTCAAGCTGTTAAACAGCCGCTTTCGAGCGCTGAGCTCTTCATACATGAGTGTCTCTCCCAAGAGCCAGGCTGGCTGCCTCTCAGCTTCTCCTGATGCTTGCACGACTCTCCTGCTGGCCCCAGGCGTGCACACACGTGCACGCATGCCAAATAAGCCATCACACACAGACACCCCTCACACACACAATTACCATCACAAACTGATCCGAGTTCGCTGTTCAGGACACACCCACCAACACATGATATGTATCACAAATTCCCAGCCCACCCAGTTCACACCCCTCTTGTCATCAATACACAAGACACTACATGGATAATGGCTGAGGGTATTCTATGACTGCTAGTAATGTCCATCTCATATCCAATTCCATGAAATATGCCCTCCCCACGTAATTATTCATAGGAAAACTATCCACACACCCAACTCTGCATTAGTGTGACCAGAAAAATGCTGAATAGATTTTTTTTCACTTACTTGTGCTAAATACAGCTGTCACTTGGACGTACCTGTACCTGATCGTTGTTTTATGTAAGTGGTGGCTGCATAGGGGGTTCATTGTACTGTTCTCTCTGCTTCTGCGTGTGTTTGAAAACGTTCCTCCTGGTGTGTATACCTAAACCCCTGACTACATCTGTGTGTCGGTGCCTGTGTGTGTTGTGGGACGGGGTGGGGCTGAGGGGTGTGCATGTGCTCTCACACTAGCACGGCTGCCTCTCTCTGTGTGTTTGCACAGAGCAGACCCAGCGCTGTGGCTCTGTTGCCAGCCCTCTCCCCAGGGAGTCTTTGCAGAGTAGGGTTGCCCTCTGCATAACTATCCAAGAGCAAACACATCAGAAACCAGATCCTCTCGCCGCCCCCATTAATGTAGCAATTGGGGGAGGGGCATTCTGAAAGAGGCAAGGGAGCAGGGGATACAGAAGAACAGAGGAAGGAACTGGGACCCGTCAGTCCAGAGCAGAATAGATTCAGGAACACGTGCTCCTCTGTAATCACCAAGAAAATGGTCCAGAGCCTTGGACACTGACCGGTTGAGGGTCCAAGGAGGACATGGGCTTCCAGCCCCTTGGGAGCCCTCCAGGGTCACCAGATCTGTGAGGACAGGGGTCAGCCTCAGCCCCCTTCCTGGAGCTGCTGAGGAGGAGTGTCTAGGATTAGCTCCAGGGGATGGAGGCGACAGAGTGAGCCTGAGCTGAGAAGCCCCGCAGAGCTGCCTTCTGACAAAGGAGATTCAGACTGGGTGCAGAGATCCCGGAAAGATGAATGAGGAGACAAAGAGAGGGAAGAAGGAATGTCTGAGTAGTACGGATGAGAAGACTGAGGCCCAAAGAGGACCCAGGGCTGCGCTGAGAGATAAGGGACAGGAACTCTCGCAGCAGGAGCAGATGAAAGGACCAGGGTCTCTCCAGCAGCCTTAGCAAGCCACTGATGAAAAGCAGGTCCTGCCCTACCTGTCCAAGCTGCTAGAGTCCTCAAGGAAACCTCCCTGGGGCCTGGACCATGCAGAGGAGGGGGAGGGGTGAACATACTTCCCTCCGCAGACCCCTCCTGGAGGCCCAGGGAGGAGCAGGAAGCCGGTGAGAGGGAAGAAAAAAAAGACCTGCCAGTAGGGGAGAGGGAGCAAAGGGACCAGTGGAGTCGGAAGATCAGAGTTCAAGTCCTGATGCTGCTATTTCCGGTGCAACCTTGCAGCAGCCCTGCAACTTCTCCAAGTCTCATCTGGAAAATACAGATGCCTATCCCAAGGTCCCATGTGGGCCAAATGAGACCATGGTGATGGAAATGCTTTCTAGCGAGGTCTGTGCGCCTCCTCATTGATGGAGATGCCAGCAATGGGAGAAGCCATGAGACAGAGCATAGAGATGACAGAGAGCAATTATCTGCCAACATGGAGATTTTATTCTTAATACTTATGTGTGCTGATATGTCCTGCCTCATCCCACAAAGGATCTGAGTT
>NC_041217.1:144921839-144943178 GCF_002837175.3 Physeter macrocephalus | reverse complement strand
CACGGGGCCGGCACCCCCGACCTCCCACCCCAGGCCACCTGGAAATGCCCACCCCAAATCCGTTGTCCCTAGCTGCTGCCCAGGCCCCAGGCAGAACAGAGGTGCCCTCCCTGCTAGGGCTCGGGAGGCTCCCCCAGCTCCTCCTTGCAAATTGGTAATTGCTGTGTGGTCAGACCAGAAGGAATTAGACAAGCCCTCTAGGAATTTCATACTGATTTTGCAAATGAAAATGGAGACTTGCCTTTTGAAGTCTAGGCAGCTGTGTCAGCAGGCAGGTCTGAGACAGCAGGAAAAATAAAAACTACTTGCTGCCAACCATGGATGCAGCCACTTCACAATAATGATGATGATAACGGTAACCATGGGCACCACCAACTGATTGCCTGCCGAGTAGACCGTTGTCCCTCTGAGAGTCTCAGTCTGCTCATCTGTGGTTCCCCAGCTATTTCCGCCTCCACAGGTGACCAGCCCACTGTCAGAACATCCAGCACAGAAGGGCTGGGTGGAGCGTGGAGCCCTCCCCCCGAGACCGAAGGCCCTTCGCCACCAGGTCCCGTCCGGGCCTAGCTCCTGACAAGTCTTTAAACACATCATGCACTTCCGAGCCCCTCTGCCTTGAACACGCTTTTCTCTCCACCCCACTCATCCTGCACAGCCCAGCTTAAAGCCTGATTCCTTCACCAACTCCCAGGCTGCATCACAAACCCCCTCTGCGACCCCAAAGGCCCCTGTTTTTCCCTTTTATCATTAACTTACCCCTGGGTTTTATTTTATTTTATTTTATTTTATTTGTGGTATGCGGGCCTCCCTCTGCTGTGGCCTCTCCCGTTGCGGAGCACAGGCTCCGGACGCGCAGGCTCAGCGGCCATGGCTCACGGGCCCAGCCGCTCCGCGGCATGTGGGATCCTCCCAGACCGGGGCGCGAACCCGGTTCCCCTGCATCGGCAGGCGGACGCGCAACCGCTGCGCCACCAGGGAAGCCCGGCCCCTGGGTTTTATAATTACCTGTTTCTCTCTCCAACTCATCCACCACCTTGAAGTTCCTCAAAGCTTTATAACTGGAAATAGGCCGGCCTAGATGATTCTGTGGGACTTCCTGATACATTTTGGTTTTGTCCTCTATTCACGGTGTGTATTCAACTTAGGAGATCAGAAGCGATTATTGGGGAGCAAAACAAAAAAATTCATGCCAGATAGTTGACCCCAGGGTCAGGGAGGGCTTGGCACACTGAGCAGAGCTAAGGCTGGGGCCACGTAGCCCTAACAGTGGGGGAGCATGTGATGTCACCTACTTCTCTGAGCCTTGGTTTCCCTGTCTGTAAAATGGGGTCAGTAATGTTGGCCTCACAGGGCTGTTATAAAGAATAAATGAGCTTCCATGTGCCAAGTGCCTAGAACCGTAGACAGTTTAAATCATGACATGGTGGGGTGTCACCGTCCCAAAATGTTGGGCTCATAGAACATGACCAGCAGAGCTGAGAAGTACTCCCACATCCTCGTGTCTCAGAGGGGGACCCTGAGACCAGAAAGTGGGCCCACAGCTGGTCTGGAGTCAGAGCCTGCAGCACCAGCATCTAGGTCTCCAGCCTCCCTTGGGCTTACCTGTGCCTAAAACTGAAGAGCAAGGGACCCTTTTGCCGTCCAACAGGGCAGATCCCATAGAAACTCCCTTCCTGGAGACCCCAAGCCTCTGGGCCTGTCCCCACCCCCAGCCCAGCCCCTGCCTCAGCCCGGCTGTTAGACTCCCTACCCAGCAGAATGCTAATCTCCTCCTGTGGGTGGCTCCGGATTTATGAGCCTTTCCTGGCATGACTTGAAGGACAGAAGAGGAATGCTGGGATCTTTAAGGGTGGTCTTTGGGTGGAGAAACTAGGCATCCAGAGAAAAGAAGGAAAGAAAGCTAGGGTGAGTCAGCCTCCGCTGCCCGCCCAGGAAAGCACAGAAGGCTCAGCCAGCCCACACTTCACGGCAGCTGGAGGATGTGGCCGCATCACCGAGGTCCAACTGGTAGGCGTCCACGGAGCAGGGAACGTCTGTGCTAGAAGCCAAGTCCAAGTTCTTGGGTTGTGGCTGGGGTTGGGGACAGGGTAAGGAGAGAGGAGGGAGGAGCGTGCTCAGAGATTCCTCTTTAGGAGGAAGACAGCCGCCTTCTCATCTTCAGTCTCATCTCCTTGCTTCACACCTATCTCCCCGGAGTCCATGTCAACATAGCTACTGCAGCCACCTCTGCTCAGCCCTCTGGGACTTTCCATCCCCCTTGGGGGAAGCCAGAGGCCTTTGAGGTCCACAGGCCCCACGGGACATGCTCCCCACCAACCCCGCCCTACCTTTCTGACTGCGTCCTGGAAATCCCCCTTGCCTTTCCAGATCGACCCTGTGTTCTCCCAGCTCTGAGCCCTGCAGTGACACAGCATCACCTTGCCTCCCTTATCCTGATTTCAGTGGGAAGCACTGGCGGGGGATGAACAGGCAGGAGGGGAAGGAAGCTGGGCTATTTCTTGCCCCCCACCCACGCCCTCCTCCCTGCTGGTAGCTGTGGTGCCCTCTGACGGCCGTGGCTCTGGCTGGGTTCAGGTCCCTGACCCCCCCCTTTCCCTTTAAGGCTTAGGGGCAGGAAAGCTTCCCACTGCTGCTGTTCCTCAGCACTCCACCGTCTCCTGTCCACACCTCTGCGAATATTCCCATCATTCAGTGCGCTTCAATTACCCTTTCAGATGAACTTACCTCACTGGAGCTCACTGCACTGGCAGTGCACCATCTGTTTTCTGCTGGGTCTCTGCCTGAGAGAGATCTCATCGACTAGTTCCCCTTAGCTCACTCCTCTCCAGCCACGCTGGCCTCTCTCCTGCTCCTCACACCCATCAGTCTCGCTTCTGCCTCAGGGCCTTTGCACTTGCTGTTCCTTCTGCGCAGAACATCCTTCCTTCTCTCAGAGAGTCACATGACCACCTCCCTCATCTCCTTCAGATCTCTTCTCGAATGTCACTTCTCATTGTGCCTTTCCTGGGCATCTTCTATAAGATGTCAACCCCCAGCACGCACACAGACACTTCCTATGTTCCTTGCCTTATTTTCTCCTTAACAACTATCACTTTCTAACATATTTTACTGGTTATTTTTGTTTATTGTCAGCTTCCTCCTACTGGAATGAAAGCTCCATTAGGATAAGGATCTTTATTTGCTGTGTTTACTGCTGTCCGTTCAGGCTGTAGAAGCGCATCTGGTACAGAAGTGGTCAATAAGTATTTATTCAATGAATGTGTGAGTTGGTCCTTTTCGCAGGTGGGTAAACCAAGGCCCAGGGAAGGAAAATGGCTTGCCCAGGGCTTTGTGGTGGAGATTCAGATGGAGATGGGAGCTCTGGTCCTACCTGCCAGCACAGAGCCAGTCCCCGGCTCCAGGAAACCTTGTGTTTATTTGGTGGCCTGCTGCTCAGTGGTGCAGTGTCCGGAGACAGGATTCTGTGCCGGGAGCCGGGGGACTCAACATACTGAGAAGGAAGCAGGGAAGTCGTCAGCACTGCTTTGGTGCTGTCAACAGAGCAAGGAGAATGAATGAATAAATAAACCTCAGCCAGAGCCTGGCAGGCGCTATCTAACCTTTGAGGAAATCTCCCCCAGGCTGGAGAAACCTTCCTGTGAAGCAGAGCTGCCATTCACCCCAGCCCACCTCAGGGCTGACAGACATGTGGCCCAGGGTCCAGGGGGCTCAGCTGCCACCTCTGTGCCTTGGGGGTATTGGGTCCCAGCAGGGAGCTGCTCAGGACGGGGTCCTGGGATGAGTGGTCCAGCTTTTCATCCATCCATCCATTCCCTCATTCGACAAGTATTTCTCAAGCATCTACTATGTAAGTATCAGGCACTGTGCCCTCTGCTGGAGAAACAGCCACGACCAAGAAAGGCAATGTGCCTGCCCTTGGAGCGTTCACCATCAAGCAGGAAGAATGAGCATTAAATAGCAATGAAGCAGGGTGAGCGCCATGGTCCAGGAAGTGACAGTGCTTTGGGGGACCTGCCTGGCCCACGGTCCAGGGAAGTCCTCCTGAGAAGGGAACCCCTGCAGCCAGGTGAAAGGGGAGTGGGAGCTGGCGGGTGGAAGAGTGTTCCAGGCAGAAGGGGGAGCAAGGGAGGTGGTCCTGAGGCTGGGAGGATGAGTTTGGCACAAGGCTGGAGCCAAACGATCAGGCAGGGCAAAGAGTAGAAACAGCGCAGGAGGCCATGTTCCAGGTGGGCTTCTTTGGCCAGGTGACCTCTTTCCTCTCCTCATATGTCAGCTCTAAGCAGGCCCCATGACTGAGGTCCTAGCACCCCTCCTCCTTCCCAGCTGACCACTCAGAATTTGGGCTTCACACACTGGCCCCTACTTGTCTGTTTGTCTGTTCTTCCTACCAGTGGCTGGGTGGAGGCAGCTTGGTGGGCCAGGCCCAGGGGCAGCAGAAAGAACCCAGCACCTGTCAGCTGGACCTGAGTTTGAATTCCAGCTCCAGTTCTTCAACGTGAGACCTTGTGCAAGTACTTTCACCATCCTCAAGACCTCAGGTTCTTCATATGTCATGTGGGAATAGCAATCCATTCTCTGAAAGGTGTGGGATGGTTTCTCAACATCCCTACTGTGGCCCGTGGAACCTGGCATGCCAATGAACTCTGACCTCATCTCCTATCACTCTCCTTATTTACTCAGCTCCAGCCGCCCTGACCTCTGCTCCTCCTTGCATATGCACGGGGCCTTTGCACCTGCTGTTGCCCCTTCTCTCATCACTCTCTGCCCTCCTTTTCTGCTTCTTTTTTTCTTTGTAACACATACTGTATTTGTTAGGGTTCTCCAGAGAAACAGAACCAATAGCATGTGTAGATAGATAAAGAGACAGATAGCTAGACAGGCATATACATATATACGTACAGATGGATTTATTTTAAGGAATTGGCTCATGCATTGTGGAGGCTGGCAAGTCCAAAATCTACAGGGTGAGCTGGCAGGCTGGAAACCCAGGGAAGAATTGCTGATGCTGCTGTTCAAGTCCAAAGTCACTCTGCTGGCAGAATTCCCTTCATCAGGGAGGTTGGTCTTATCCATTAAGGGCTTCAACTTATTGGATAAGACCCACCTCATGCAATTATTATACAGCGTAATCTGCTTGACTCAAAGTCTTCTGATTTAAATGTGACTCTTACCTAAAAACTATCTTCACAAGAACATCTAAATGTTTGACCAAGTGTCTGGGTACCATGGCCTAGTCAAGTTGGCAAAATTAACCATCACAAGTCCACCCCTTGTCAAGTTGGCATTCATACAGTATCTCCTTAAATCATACTTAATCTCCAAATAGATAATAACAAGGTCACAACAAGTCTGCCTGCAACCAAAACGCGCTAGTGCCCTCCCCAAAAGAGGACGCAAAGTCTTTGGGTGGTATTTATTTACTTTTCTCCTTGAGGTACCATAACTTAAATGCAATACTTAAGAGTACTTGAGTTAACAATACTTAAACACTATGGTATAAAGTCAATATGTCTTATGTTACTTGATAGGAGAGAAGAAAAGGAAAAGAAGAGACAGAAGAAAACAAAGATTTTATACACAGACACACACGTTCCTAACAAATTAAGGAAGAAATACTCCAGACCAGGAGAGTCCTTGTTTCTGTAACTGGTCACGTGGTCGGAGCTGGTATTTATAACTACCTTCTTCTATTACCCCCATCACTACCTATTCCCTTTGCCTTCTGCGAGCTCCTCAGCTAGTTGTGGTTCTTTACCTGGTGGGATGACCCAAACCTTCATTCCTGAAGGGGTCTGGGCCATTAGGGCTGCCTACACTGAGTCGTTGTACTTTCCCACTGACATTAGTTACCCACAGGGCCTGGTAATACTGAGACGCCCTAAGGGATATCCTACGCCACAGACATGCCCTCCCCCACCTCCAATTCCCCCTTGGTCGTCAGGACCAGGCCTCCAGCCAGCCCAGTAACTCCCAGCTTTGCCTGTTGGTTTAGAGGCGTGAGGAGCCCAAAGTGACAGAGGGCAGTCTGAACTTCCAGTTCAGTGGAACTCTTGTTGTGTCTTTAACATACTAAATATTAACATTTTACTAATTATTTCATTTATTCTCTGTTTCCTCCCCAGCAGATAAGCTCAATGAGAGCAGGATTTGGGTCTGCTTTGTCCCTGACTAAATCCCCTGACCTAGAACAGTGCGTGGCCCATGCCAGGTGCTCCGTAAGCACCGCCGAGTGGGTTGGGGCCTTTGCTGTGACTTCCCTATAGTTCGGGGTGGGTGAGAAGTGACAGTCCCAGCCAGGCCTGTCTCAAACATCCTTCCTGACTAAGGGGGCCTTCTCCTCACGATGACGCTGCCGGGCTGACAAGTGAACACAGGCCTCGGTGTTCACCCTTCCAGCCCATCCAGGACTGTTTACTAGACGGATCTGGAACAATAAACCTGTGCCCACCCTCCTGGCGCCTGCCTCCCTCCATCCAAGGCTCATGTTTGAAGACGTGTTTAAATTCCAGGCCTACACTCAGCAGACGCTGCGGGCCAGCTCCTGGCCTGCAAGCACCGGTGAGGGGGTTGCCACCAGGATGCTCAGGGGCTCTTGGTGGCCGGGCCTCCACACACGGCCATCCAGGGGAAGTGAGGCGGCTCTCGCCTTCACCCCGTGTTTGTTATTTCATGTCAAAGCCTTTTCATAAACATTATCCTAGAGTGGGCCACAGAGGCTACGGGCGAGGAGGGTTTGTTATTCTGAAGTGGCCGGGAGCAGAAAGCATTGAGGCCTGGGAGTCTGAGCAGGGCCAGGCTTGAGGATTCAGGGTGAATGACAGGGAAACAGGAATCAGAGCAATGGCACTTATTCGCGCCCGTGCACTGGGCTTTGAAGGCCCCACTTTCCAACCATCCTCTACTACAAAGGCCCGTTGGCATATCTGCCTCTAAAAGGTGCTCCGTGTGGATGGAAACCAAGTCCAATTAATCCAACAACCCCAGATGCCTGCAGAGACTCAATAGAAAGTAAATGTTTGTTGAATGAATGAATGAGCGTCACTTCCCTACGTCTGTTGGTAGCACCAAGAATGCACATGAAGAAGCACATATTACTTTGAAGTCCTGGTCATGGGAACCTGGTTGGAGCTAGACAAAAGTAATTTCATAGCCCAGCTTGTCCTTTATAAGCCCTGTGGCCTTGGGTCCCCTTCCCCTCTGCTTCTTTGTTTTCCCATCTGTGAATAGGGACACCTCCCTGCTGGCTGTCTCCCAAGGAGAGCAGAGGGAAGCCTCGAGGGCAGTGGTGAACTAAGAGGATAGGTTCCAGGGCTGGATGGCCCAGGTTTGAACGCATATCCGCCCCTCTCCAGCTTTGTCACCTTCAGTGGGTTACTTAATATCTCTTTGCTGCAACTGCCCCCTCCCGCCACCCCAATCTATGGAATGGAGCTAATACTAGCCCTACATTAGAGTTGCTGTAAAGGTTAGATAAATTAATAGGGGGCTTAGAGAGTTTCTGACGCATAGTAAGTGCTCAATAAACATAGTGACCCTAGTAATCAATGGATGAGGACTGCTTCACAAATTGCAAAGGATGGATACGAGGCGGGAGGTAGAGGGGGAAGGTCATGGGATTCAGGGTCAGCATCCTTCCCTCCCATAGTTCTTGAACGTCTGCTATTCAGCAGTGACCAGAGAGGCAGGCTCCCCGCCCTCACCAATCTCTCAGTCTAGACAGGCAGGGAACAGGGAATTACCTGAAATGGACATCTCAGTGGGATAAGTGCCACAACCAAGGGAAGCTCCGGGGTCTGTGATGGGGGTTGAGGGGAGTCTGGAGTGACGGGCTGGGTTTCAGTCCTGGCCCCACCACACCCCGGCTGCGCCACACTAGAGGTGCTTCTTGAATAATCTGATCTCAGTGTTCTACCTCTAAACATGTTAATAATAAATTCTCCCTAGCTGTCTTTTGGCTATTTCACAAGGCTCCTGAAAGAAAATGGGTATGGCAAGGTGTGGGGGACGAATGTGGACTGTGCCAGTGGACCTCGGGAAATCCAGCCCCAGACATGGTCCAGAGCACAGCAAAAGGTCCTAGGCTGGGGGTCAGGGAACAGGGAGCCCACTCTACCCGCAGCTCGCCGTGTGGCCTTTGGGCAAGCTTCATCCTGCCTGTTCCGGACCCCTGTCTTTTCTCCTCTTCCATGTGAAGAGGGCATACGAAGAGACGAGTGGTTCTCAGACGAGGCTCCAGGGCACCGGTGGGTTCCACAGAGAAGCACTGGGAACCTGTCACGGGGGTGGCGTAGAGCAGGGGGCTTCAGGTAAATAGCCTGCCTCCTTTACCTCAATGAGGGCCGTTCCCATTTCTATCTGCTGCACATTTTGAGTTCAAAGTAAGTTTCCTCTGGAAAGCAATAACAACAAAAAAGGATTCCATGGCTAAAAAAGGTTTGAAAAGCTGCTGGGCCCTTCTAGCGCCAATCAGGGAAGCTTTAGGTCTAACTATTTTCTTCCAAGCATTTATTCCACACTTACTACATGCCGGGACTGTTCTCAGCGCCCTGCAGGCTGTAACGTGCTTCATTCACTAGAACACCTCCCAGCTCCACGAGGACCACATGACTGCAGAAGTGACTCCATGTGTCTAAGAGGGTCCGGGGGGCCATTTCCCCACCCCCAGCCGGGTCTTCTGGGCGCCTGAGCCGATGTGACCTCGGCACAGGCCAGGTGGTGCCACAGCGCACTGAGAAGCAGCAGGGCAGGTGTGTGCAGCACAGGTGTGGTCACAGGAAGTCTGTGTGTCCCACAGCCCCCAGAGGAGGAGAGCGCTCCAGCCCGCCTGGACGCTTTCATCCCAGGCATCTGCTATGCAGGAGGAAGTGCCTGTTGCCTTAGCGATGTCCACGGCCACAAGGCCGCTGCCTGCTGCAATCCATCCCCAGCCACCCTGCTGCCATCGACACCCTGTGCCAAGTGGCTGCAGACTGGATTTCAGGGGTGGTGGCCAGAACCTGGAAGCCTGGAGAAGGCCCAGAGGTGGGGTGGTGGGGTCTGACCTCATCTCCAGCCAGCTCATTATGGAAAGCAGGCTGGGCTGCCAGAGCTCAGTGCAATCCAGCTCTCCTGCCCGACCAGAAACAAAAGTAGAAGGGGATGGGTGGAGGTGATCTCACAAGCACATCTTAGCCCAGTCGCCCAAGACAGTATTTTAGCCAGACTTTGTGTACCTATTGCCTGAGCTTTTTTGTTCAGCTTACGTGTTCTGGAACCACGTGGCTAATGCCACTTGGCGGAAACTTCTGCCACGTGGGGGCAGCGTGCCCCAAGTGCAGACAGAATGCCAGAGTTCTAGGGGCTAGTCTGAAGGGCTTACTGAGCAACCTTGAACTACGAATTGACCACAGCAGGTGTCAAAGCACTAAAGAAAGGATGGGTGACACCCTCTACCAGGCACAGTGCCGAGTTCTGCCAATGCAAAAATAAATAGGATGCAATTCCTGTCTTCAAGCAGCTCATCACCTAAGGGCGGAGACAGGTAGCTAAACTGCAGTTACAATCTATTGTTCACGCCCTGCTGGAGGGAAGCAGGGTGGGTCGCTCATCTCTTGCCACAGCTGTGCTGTGAAGCATTTACTCACATGTCTGGGCCCAGCTGCAGGCAGGCAGGCAGGCTCAGTGGGCTCAGCTGGGCTCACTTGCTTGTCTGGGAGCCGGCTGGCTGTCTGCCGGACTGGGACAGCCTTGGTGGGACAACGGAAGCAACTGGGCTCTGCCATGCACGCCTCTCACCCTCCAGCAGGCCAGCCTGGGCTGCTCTCAAGGCAATGTGGATGTGTAAGAGACAGCAGCACATGTGTAACGCTTCCTCCATTTGGCTATGGAAGCTTGTAATGCTGGCTTCCATTTGTAATGCAGCAAGTCCAGAGTCAGAATGTGAAGGAGCTACAGAGTTCCATGGCCAAGGGTATGTATACAGGGAGGGGTTAAGGTTTGGGGCCATTACTATATCACTCTGCCACCCAGGGAGACCATGGGAGCTCTGGGGAGGGACCTCACCCAGACCCCAGGTGGTCAGAGAAGCTTCATGGAGGAGACATCTGAGCAGACCCTGGAAGGCCAAGTCTCGATTTGCAAGTGGAAAATGGAGGCGGGAGATTTCTCATGCACAGGGAACAGCATATACAAAGCACAGAGACAGAAGACTGCTGAGTAGTTTAGCATTTGGAGACACAGGGGCTGGAAAGGATGTCACTGACCACAGCAGCGGCCAGGCCGCTGCCTTGCAGGCTCCAGTGAAGAGCTAGGCTTTTATCCCCTGGGCAGGAGGCATCCATGAAAGTTTTGAGCAAAAAAAGAAAGATAAAATCCATCAGATTTGTGTTTTTAAAGGATAGCTGTGGCAAAAGAATATGGGATAGGTGGGAAGGGGGTGGAGTCTGCAGAGAGGAGCATGGGTTGCAGTGGACCCAGTGAGAGAGGCTTGGGCCTGAACTGGTGCAGACTAAGGCTGGGGGTGTGTTGTCCAACACAGTGTGCAGACAGGATGAACAGGGCCTGAGGACTGCCAGGGAGGCTGCAGCTGGGAAAACAGCGAGGACAGGTGGCCCGAGACCACCTCCTGGCGTTTTGCACAAGAATTGCAATTGTTTTTCCCTCTATCTGTGCTAAATAACCCACTGACTGGTCAACCCAGAACACAGAGGGGCTGGAGGAAACGCGTGCTGAATGGCAGCAAGGATCTGACTTGGGGGCTCAGCTCCTAAGTCCTTTGCCTGGTGTGAGGATGGCTTCTGGAGGAGGTGGCATTCGGGTTGAGCCTTGACATCTAATGGGCTTTCTGGTTTTTTGTTCATTTGTTTGTTTTGCTTTGTTTGGGAGTGGTCTTGATTCCAGAATGAGTCTGTGCTCCTTCTAGAACTTATCTAGGCACTGGAGAAGAAAGGAGTAAAAAAAACTCGCCCATCATTCCAAAACCTGGACACAACTAGGGTTCTCTTTGCCGCATTATTAGATAAGATATTGATGCCCAGAGCAGTACTGGGGACCCGTGAGGGCAAAGGGCTGGAGAAGAGAGCAGGCTGAACGTGGTGAGAGCCCAGTGAGTGAAGAGCGGGAGACATGGAACATTCGGGTCATGCCAGCTGGTGTCAGGCCCCTCCCATCTTTTCACACACCCTGTTTCAGGCCTGTTGCCCCAAAGTCCAGTCCTGGAGGGGTCAGGGGCCTCAGCCAGGGTCCCTGAGCACAGCCCTGACGCCTCTCTTCCCTCTGCGCAGGTGCTGTTTGCCCTGAACCAGACCCTGCTGCAGCACGAGAGTGTGCGGGCCGGGAGCTTGCAGGCACCCTACACCACCGAGGACCTCATCAAGCACTACAACTGCGGGGACCTCAACGCCGTCATCTTCAACCACGACACATCCCAGGTAAGGCTCCCCTCCCCCAGCCCGGGCAGGCTCCGGGACACCAGTTCCCAAGGCCAGGCCCATAGGAAGGCATTTATTAGACACCTACTGTGTGCCAGGCACGGGCAATCTTCTCTCCAGCCATGGTAAGCAGGAACTTTGGCATCCCCGTTTTATAGGTGGGGGAAACTGAGGCTCAAGGAGGGGGAGAGACTTGCCCAAGGCCACACCACTTATTAGTTGTTATCAAGTTGTCAAGAGCAGTGCTAGAGCCTGGTGTGTGTGACTCTAGGGCCTAGACCCTGGAAGCTTTGCCTGTAAGAACAGGGAGGCCTCGTTGAGGTTTAGTCCAGCATCTGGGGAGATTAAAGCCCAGGAAAGGGAAAGCTCACAGGTGCTCAGAGCTTGGGCTTGAGTCCAGCCCGGGGCTCTGTGCCTCGATTCGAGTCCTAGAGGAAAGATTACCCCCAGGCCGGGCAGACAGTGAGTGTGAGCCGAGGAGCTGAGCATGGCTCCACCAGGCCTCCCGTTGCCCTCGGGATAAATTCCAAGGTACTTCGTAGGCAGTCAAGGCCCCCTCTCCATGTCCTACCCTCCATGGACCTCATCACAGCCCAGGTCCCCTGCCACAAAGACCTCATTTTGCTGACCTCTGCCACTTGTAGCACTTCCCCCATGCACCTTGCCCTTTCCCACAGCTCTGCCTTTGTTCAGGCTCCTCCCTCCCAGTTTCCTCCCACTCGGGCCGTGGTCCAGTGTCATCTCACCTGCGAAACTGCCCTGACACCCTGGGTGGAGTTAGATTTTCTCCCGGGCCCCTCTAGGCCCCCTGTGCTTTCTGTGTCTGAAGCTTGATTATCCATTCATTCGAGAGGCAGCTGAATTAGTCAGAACAGGCCACCTCCCGGCTCAGGACACTGAAAGGCTCCCGATTTTTCTCAGGATAAAGCCAGAGTCTCTGTGATGGCCTGCGTGGTCCCGTGGTCTTCCACACCAGTGGACAGCCTCCACCCGGTGTCCTCTGCCTCACCCCTGCCCGCCACATGCCACTCCAGCTGCTCAGGCCTCCCTGCTGACCCATGAGCCAGCCCACACACTTCGCCTTTGCACTGGCTGTTCCTCTGCCAGGAAGGCCTTTCCCCAGGTATCACCATGGCTCATCCCCTCTCTGCCTTCAAGACATAATGCAAATATCATCGTCTCAGTGAGGCGGGCCCGACCCGGTCTAGAATTGCAACCTGACACCCCTCCCGCCCCCCGCCAACCTGTCCCCTTTATGATGCTCCACTTTTCCTCATGGCCTTTACCATCTTGTCACACACTTACATATCTTGATTCATTGATCAGTCGTTATTTATTGTCTGTCCTTTCCCACCACAGCATAAACTCCCTGAGGGCAGGGTTTGGGGTCTGTTTTATTCACCGATAATTGGCTAGAGCAGCGCCTGGCACAGAGCACGACTCAGCAGATATTGGATGAATGAAGGAAATAGTTTATAAATGCCGGGCACGGTGCTATGGAAAGGGATATGGCAGGGCGCCAGAGAGAGCTGCCCTCAGGGGGCTGAGGGTCTCATAGGAGAAAAGGGGAGATTCAACAAGCAACTGTGCCGAAGCATGATCCTTGCTACGAGGGCAAGTAGAGGATGCCCTTGGAGCCTGTGTCAGGAGCAGGAATTTAGGTGGGCTTGGGGGTAAGGGTGGGGCAGGGCTGGGGAGAGAAGGAAAGATTCCTGAAATAAGAGAGGTCAGAGAAGAACCTGAATTGGCCACAGACAGGAGGCAGAAGAACATTCCAGCAGAGGAAACCACGCAGACGAGCTGGAGGCAAGAGACAGCAGGAGGAGGGGTGAGAGTTTGGGCTGGAGCCATAGCCAGGGACCCCGCTAGACCCCAAGCTCCTCGAGAGCAAGGCTGTGCTGTCCACTCTCGTCGCGCTGCCCAGTGCAGGGCGTGGCACAGAGCAGGTATCAGTGAGCGATGCTGCATGGGCAAATGCAGGCGTGTGCTGTGCTCGGTGCGGTGCAGAGAGTAAGGGAGAGGAAGGATGCGGAGGCCCTGCACAGAAGGCTGGGATTCTGGGTGCCCTGACTCTCTCTGGTAGAGGAGAGAGGGAGGAGAGCCCTTGCAGCACGAGGCCCACAGGCGTTTCACCAGCCATCCACCCACCCTGTGACAGAGTCTAGCACTGCATCCTCCGCTGGGCAGAGACTGGCGAGCCCTGAGCAGCCAGGGAGCTGTGTGCCTGAGGGGTACCCGGTCACCACTCAGGATGGTCTGGCCGTGACATGGCCAGGCTGGGGAGAGTGGTGTGCAGGACAGGGCCCTGGCCATGGAGGGCAGGACACTAAGCTGAGAGAGGGAAGAATGGGGTCACCCCGGAGGATGACAAGTTCAGATTTTCTTTGCACGGTGTCCAGAACAACTGGTGTGTCTCTGACAGGTGAACTATGTCGGGGGTCTCCTGGCAGTGCCTGTACTTGAAGTAGAGCAGAGGACACAGGTAGATTGGCCCACCCATATTAGAATAGCAACCCAGGGGTGCACAGGCCGAGTCTAGCCCTCAAGGGAGGGACTAGGCAGCCCCGCCCCCAGACAGAGACAAGCCCGGTGTCAGGGCAGCAAGGCTAAATCCAGTGCCCGCGTGCTAACAGAGAAGGGGTCTGCGGCTGGAGGTCTCGACGTCACAGGGGCTGGAGGGGGCAGTCACTGCCTGCAGCTGGGGAGAGCTGCAGGTGCAGGTGGTATTGGACCAGGCCTGAGAGTAGAGTCTGGCCAGGTGTGGACAAAGGCAGGGGCTGGCAGGCAGAGCAAGCTGCGTGGCAGGGGCACAGGAAAGTGGGAGGTCCTGAGGAATGATCTGCAAAGCAGACGGCAGACCATATGGGGGTGAGAATGTTCACTGAGGGGCTGACACCCTGGGCTGTTTAAGCCAGACAGGGACGTGGTCAGAAAGATGCCTCTGGCTGCAGTGCCGAGGCTGCTGGAGCGGCCTCTGGAGGCCCGGGCTGGACAGATGCAGGGCCCAGGATGATCATACTGGCGGACAGGGGCCAGGCACACCTCACCTTTGGTCGGCTTCACCTCATCCCCGCTCCATCTCACCTTCAGAAATGGCTGAGGCCCTGGCCTCCTGCAGCTCTCCGGTCACTAGCACTGTCAGTGCCCCCCAAATTAGCAGGGTGATCCAAAGGACCCTCCCCTGGGAAGTCTTCTCTGAGCCCCCAGCCTGCATTAGGTGTAGAATAGCCATATATATTTATTGTCCGTACTCAGACACTATTGAGAGTAAAAGGTCAAATGTAATTGAGTCAGAATAATTAATAGGCATGCAGCAATCTACCGTAGTCATGAACCTGGATTGTCTTGAACAAAGCAAGACACAATGTCACCCTATTAGGGGCCTCCTCCAGGCTCCCACATCCCTCACTGCCCTCTAAGACATGTGTGCCCCAGTGTTCTGATTCCCACTGGCTTGAGCCTCATCCAGGGCAGCAGACCCTGTCTGAGGGTTTTCTGTGGCCTCCTAGCTGGACACAGGGCTGGACCCATGGAAGTTCTCAGAAGGTGTCTGTTGGATGGACAGGATAAAGAGAAGGGATGAGGACATTGAGGTTGTGACATCAGCAGACCTGAGCACTTGACCACTAGACCTGACCCAGTCCTGGTCGGGTGTCAGGGGAGCCTCACAGCCCCACTCCAGCTCTGCCTGGCCCATCTTCTCATCACTCCATCTTGGACCTATCACTTTAGGGTCCTGGGGACCCGACGTGTCCTCTTTAAAATGTTATCCTACGTCCTGCACTTGAACTTGTTGCAAGAGATTTAAGACTCCCAACAAGTCTAATCACATCATTAATTTGCTTCCATCCAGCCAGGCCTCATCCTTGGCATGGAGCCAGGACGCATCAGCATGAAACATGCAGAGAATGTCAGCCAGCTGCAGGGCAGCCCAGGGAACCCAGTGGCTAGCCCAGCTTCTTTGTGGCTTTGACATGGAACTTTCTAGTTCTTGTTCTTTTTTTTTTTTTTTTTTTCCAAGCTCCCTAAAGACTGAATGGAGATTCATCATCCACAAATGCACACTCATGGTCAGGGAACTGAGGAGGGAGGGCTGGACACATCACAGGGAGAAGGCCTCTGCCTGGACCCTTGGAAGAGGGGAAGGGAAGCAGAATGCTGCCTTCAGGCTCTCTGATGGTTCTGAAGGCCATCTCTCTGTCATCTCCATCTCTATCCCCTGTCCAAAGCCACCCTTCACTGTAGCCCCGGCCATCAGAGGGGAAAGATGATGCAGCCAGCTCCATCCTCCAGGCTAGTTGTACAAAGCTGACATTTAGTCAAGACTTCCTTTGTGCCATGTGCTGTGCTAAGCACTTTCCAAAACTGATCTTGTTTAATTCCTATAACAATATATATAACCCCTATATGACCAGTTTGGAAACTGAGTCTCAGAGAGACCAGGTAACTTGTGAGTTACAGAGGCCACCCAGCTGGTAAGTGGCAAAAGGAGGATTCCAACCCGAGGTGACCCAGCTGTCTGACTTCAGGACTCACGTTCACAACCTCCAGAGCTGCTGCCTGCGAGCCCGTCCATTCATCCGTGCATCCACTCAGTGAACAAATATTTATTTGTCGGTGCAACATCATCCCACGTTCTCTTCCATACCCAAGGAATGGAGAGAAGCCGGTGAGGGCCAGGTTTCCAGAAATAACCCTTCTGAGTCACAGCCTCTCTTGTGCTCCTCCCCCACTCAGAAGCCTGCAGTGTTTCCTATAGTGGCATCAAGTCCAAGTGTGGCCTGTTTTATCAGGGCTGCCAAGCACCCTCCATGGTTAGGGGAGGGAGTAAGAACTCTATTCCTTTATATATCCATTTGCCAAACAGTCCCCAAGCACCAACTCTGTGCTGGCCCTGACTGGGCACTGGCAGAGCTGCTGCATACAGCTCCCTAGGTTGTGCACTGCTCAAGTTTAGGGCACACCAGTCATATCATTGTCTTGCTCCTCCCAGAACAGCGTATCAGGCCTTTCTGGCAGAGAAGCCCCTCTCACTCAGGGAATGTCCTGGTCCTTGGCCAACAGATAGCAGAGGCAGATGTCCCAGCCTCCCCAGAGTCCCTTTGGGTTCAGCCTCCAGTGATGCCTCCATTTTCCTCAGAAAGAGGGCTGACAACTCGTCAGTGGCTCTAGAATCCATGTGGCTGGGCTAAAACCTGCAGGAAATTGGTCTCCTCGGGCTAGACTCTCCATCTGGCCAGTTCAGAAGTCAGCTAGGTCTCGTGTCCTGTGCTTTGGGCCTGGGTTGGTGAAGACAGAGTGATGAAGGGGGCACCCCTTGTGAGCAAGGGCTTGGAGGTTAGAATCACACTGGTGTATTGTGGGGAAAGAGCAGGTATTCTTACTCATGGCCTCAGGGTCCTCAGTGGTCCATGGCTTCCTCTCCCACCCCACACACATGCTGAAGGCCACAGCACTGGAGCAGGTTAGAGAGGCAACATGTCAGGAACGGAAGAACAGGAGGAGGCAATGTGGTGAGGAGGGACGGCACATCTTTATGTTCAAGGCTCCAGAAACCTGTGCTGGGCACCTACTTTGTGTCAGGCAGCAGGGGCCCAGGAACGACAGAGGTGCTGTCCCTGAACTCAGGGAGCTCTCTGCCTCGTTCAAGGGCACGTCAGAAATGCTGGACCCAGGCCATGCGGCTGAGTGTGGACATGGGGCCGAGAGCTGGGAAATATGGATAGCTCCAGGCCAGGTTGTTGAACAAGCCATTGGTATGGAAGGAAGCCTTGGTCCTGGAGTTGAAATTTTCAAGAAGGGATGGAGGGTTTGGGTTACGTCCTGAGCAGCGGTGGAGCTGGGGATGCAGAGATAGTGGTGGCAACAGAAAGTGGCCAACCAGGGCTGATGCACTGGGAGAACCAAAGGTTATGACCCCTCCTCTGACCTCTGTAGGGTGGGGTGGGCTGAAAGGTGTCCACGACAACACCCATCATCTCATGCAATCCCCCGCAATACCATCAGCCCCATCTTATAAATGGGGAAACCTGGACTCAGAAAAGTTAAGTAACTTGGCCAAAGTCACACAGCATCAGAACAGGGCCTGAAGCCCAGGTCAGCCTTTTTACTACACCAGGCAGACAGCTCAGCTGACCCTCCACACCTGCTTTCTGAACCAGATTCCCTGTATGTGCCAGTGACAGGGTCAGTGCTACAGTGAGAGCCTCCCAGGACCTCTGTGTCCGGAAGCCGAGGTTCAACGAGGCAGAGACGCGGGAGTGATACGTGTGTGAGGGTGGCATCCAGGGCTCCAGCCTGGCTCTGCCATTTAGTTAGCTGTGTGGCTCTCCACCTATCTCTGGATCTTTGGCCCTTCTTTCTTTATTTGTGAAACTGGGATAACAACAGTCATCTCAAAGCATCTTGGAACTGATGAAAAGCATCAATTACCTGAATAAAGGTAAGTTACCCAGCCCCACACTGGGCTGTGTGTGTTTATTGGAAGCCACTCTGCTCCAGGAAGAACTGAAGGCAGCAGTCTCTGTCTTGCCTTTACAGCTGCCCAACTTTATCAACACCACCCTTCCACCGCACGAGCAGGTCACAGCCCAGGAGATCGACAGCTACTTCCGCCAGGAGCTCATCTACAAGAGGAATGAGCGGATGGGGAAGAGGGTCATGACTCTTCTGCAGGAGAACGAAGACAAGATCTGCTTCTTTGCCTTCGGAGCAGGTTTGGGCCGGAGTGGGGAAGGGATTATTTGCCAAATCCTTAAGGGCTGGGAGGGTTGCTGGACCCTCTTCTGACCTCTACTTCATAAAGGGAAAAGTTGAGGCCCCGAATGAGCAGGAAAAGCCACATAGTGTTCAGCAGAGCTGGGATCCAAAGCAGGTCCCCTGCTTTCTGGTCAAGGGTTCTTTTGTGACAGTCCCCATGGACCAGGGCAGTGACCACTGCCAAAACCAGGATAACTTCTGTGGCTCCTTCATGCCCCAGGAGGCCATGCTGAGAGCCCAGAACTGAAGCTCCCAGTGTCCAGCCCAGGCTTGGGCCCACCCCTCAGAGCCAAGGCCAAGTCAGTGAGGGCCACGTGGCCCAGTGGGGAGAAGGCGGCTCTGGCATCCCACAGCCCTGGCTCTACATCCCAGCCCAACCCCCTCCAGACTGCATGGCTTCGGAAGGGACCTTCTCAAGGGCTCAAGTCCCTCTTCTATGAATGGGCAGTGATAACAATAATGATGTGATGAATTGAAAAGACCTACCTTGCAGAACAGTTGCAAAGATTAGTACCACATAGTCGGAACTCAAAATGGCAGCCACAGTGATGGGCATCATTATGATGATGGCAGTTAATACAAATTTTATCATCACCATATGGACCATGACCTTGACGCTCCTTCTGGGGCTCTGGGAAGTCCAGACACGCAGGTACAGGTACAGGACTTGCTCAGCGTCTCTCTCCCTGTTCCTCTCCTGCTTTTTCTCCCTCACTCTGTCTTCCTTTCTCCATGGCTGTCTCTCCTGATGACAGTGCTGTCCACCTTGGGACCAAGATACTGCATTTGCCTCCTTTATTTATCAGCTTTTGCTCCGGAGCTACGACGACAAACGTATTTCTTGCTCACATGGCTTGCAATTTGGGCTGAACGAATTCACCTCCTGTTTTGTAGAATTAAATGAGGTGCCTGGCGGGCGTCGCACTTGCGGGCGTTGTGCTCACTGGCGCTGTCCTCTCTCTCCCCTCCCTTCCCTGCCCCGCTACCCACACGCTGCCTGCCTGCGTCAGGCTGAGTTGGATCAAGCCGAGCAGCCTATCTAACGCAGAAGGGCCTGTATGGACATCCTGATTCATAACAGGGCGTGTCCACTGTTGGAGGTCTGCCTCACCTACCCCCCACTGTTCAACCCCAAATACTTCAAGGGCAAGATCCAGGGTTTGTGTGTGTCTGCACCTGTCTTCCTGACCCTTCAGCTCTCAGCACGGCAGAGGCGTATAGGAGGGCCTCAGAAACACAGGACCTCTGGGACAGCCTCTATAAGACCACACCTGCAGCTGGACGGAGACTTCTGCGCTCACGTTGCAGCTGTGCCACGGCCCAATGTGGCCTCTTCCCTCCCCTCTGGCAGCCTCAGTTCACTCATCTGAGCAGAAATAGCCAGGACTCACTTGGACCATCTGCGATTCTAGGAGCTATTCAAACAAATTTCTGAGAAGAGCGGGGTTCCCGTAGGGGTGGGAGGGGCTGCCTGAAGGAGCCAGTAGAAGCAGGACTTGGACTGCAGGACACCTGCTGGGGACCTGGCATGAGTCAGAACAGATCTGGGGACCATGCAGGGAAGCAAGTGCTCCCCAGCACGCACTCTCCCTCACTCACCATCCCAGCAGGCTCCCCAGCCCTCCCTCCTATGGGCATCTGGGCAGTGTATCCTGTGCTAAAACGGCCCACAGCTGACCACAAAAGGGGCACCACTGGGAGCTCAACTAGCCCCCAGGCTCCTCCCCTAGCCTAAGATGAGCCCCTAGAGAGCCCGGTCACTGAGGGAGGCCAGTAAGGGATCCAGCATTCTGCATGCTATACCTGCCCCAGCTGCTCCAGGGCTCAGGACCAGTCACCCAGGGGCTGGGGGTAGCTAATTCCTGCTTCTTCCTGTGGGTGTGGAAACAGGAGAGCCTAGAGATGAAAATCACAATGGCCCAGGCAACCACTGACACTGCAACCCCAAGTACACCGCAGCACAAATGTCCACTCAGGCACCAGGCCAGCATGCAGGCCTCCTACCCACCTCCAGTTTCTTCCCCATCTCTGAAATCCAGCTGATTCCTGGTCAGGTTTTACTTTTGTTTCTGTTTTCTTTTAACGTCTTTATTGGAGTATAATTACTTTACAATGTTGTGTTAGTTTCTGCTGTATAACAAAGTGAATCAGCTATGTATACATATATCCCCATATCCCCTCGCTCTTGCGTCTCCCACCCTCCCTATCCCACCCCTCTAGGTGGTCACAAAGCACCGAGCTGATCTCCCTGTGCGATGCAGCTGCTTCCCACTAGCTATCTATTTTACATTTGGTAGTGTACATATGACCATGCCACTCACTCATATCATCCCAGCTTACCCTTCCCCCACCCCGTGTCCTCAAGTCCTTTCTCTACATTTGCATCTTTATTCCTGCCCTTTTTAGGGGTCTTTTTGTGTGTTTGTGTTAGTTTCTGCTTTATAACAAAGTGAATCAGCTCTATGTATACATATATCCCCATATCCCCTCGCTCTTGCGTCTCCCACCCTCCCTATCCCACCCCTCTAGGTGGTCACAAAGCACCGAGCTGATCTCCCTGTGCGATGCAGCTGCTTCCCACTAGCTATCTATTTTACATTTGGTAGTGTACATATGACCATGCCACTCACTCATATCATCCCAGCTTACCCTTCCCCCACCCCGTGTCCTCAAGTCCTTTCTCTACATTTGCATCTTTATTCCTGCCCTGCCTCTAGGTTCATCAGAACCATTTTTTTGTTTTAGATTCTGTATACATGTGTTAGCATACGGTATTTGTTTTTCTTTTTCTAATTTCCTTCACTCTGTATGACAGACTCTAGGTCCATCCACCTCACTGCAAATAACTCAATTTTGTTTCCTTTTATGGCTGAGTAATATTCCATTGTATATATGTGCCACATCTTCATTATCAGTTCATCTGTCGATGGACACTTAGGTTGCTTCCATGTCCTGGCTATTGTAAATAGAGCTGCAGTGAACATTGCGGTACATGACTCTTTTTGAATTATGGTTTTCTCAGGGTATATGCCCAGTAGTGGGATTGCTGGGTTGTATGGTAGTTCTATTTTTAGTTTTTTAAGGAACCTCCATACTGTTCTCCATAGTGGCTGTATCAATTTACATTCCCACCAGCAGTGCAAGAGGGTTCCCTTTTCTCCACACCCTCTCC
>NC_041217.1:144920037-144921428 GCF_002837175.3 Physeter macrocephalus | reverse complement strand
ATTTTTGTGTATGGTGTTAGGGAGTGTTCTAATTTCATTCTTTTACATGTAGCTGTCCAATTTTCCCAGCACCACTTATTGAAAAGGCTGTCTTTTCTCGATTGTATATTCTTGCCTCCTTTATCAAAATAAGGTGACCATATGTGCATGGGTTTATCTCTGGGCTTTCTATCCTGTTCCATTGATCCATATTTCTGTTTTTGTGCCAGAACCATATTGTCTTCATTACTGTAGCTTTGTAATATAGTCTGAAGTCCAGGAACCTGATTCCTCCAGCTCCGTTTTTCTTTCTCAATATTGCTTTAGCTATTTGGGGTCTTTTGTGTTTCCATACAAATTGTGAAATTTTTTGTTCTAGTTCTGTGACAAATGCCAGTGGTAGTTTGATAGGGATTGCACTGAATCTGTAGTTTGCTTTGGGTAGTATAGTCATTTTCACAATGTTGATTCTTCCAATCCAATAACATGCTATATCTCTCCATCTGTTTGTATCATCTTTAATTTCTTTCATCAGTGTCTTATAGTTTTCTGCATACAGGTCTTTTGTCTCCTGAGGTAGGAGTATCATGTCATCTGCAAACAGTGACAGCTTTACTTCTTTTCTGAGCTGGATTCCTTTTATTTCTTTTTCTTCTCTGATTGCTGTGGCTAAAACTTCCAAAACTATGTTGAATAATCGTGGTGAGAGTGGGCAACCTTGTCTTGTTCCTGATCTTAAAGGAAGTGGTTTCGATTTTCACCATGGAGAATGATGTTGTCTGTGGGTTTGTCATATATGGCCTTTATTATGTTGAGGTAGGTTCCCTCTATGCCTACTTTCTGGACAGTTTTTATCATAAATGGGTGTTGAATTTTGTCTAAAGCTTTTTCTGCATCTATTGAGATGATCATATGGTTTTTCTCCTTCAATTTGTTTATATGGTTATCACATTGATTGATTTGCATATATTGAAGAATCCTTGCATTCCTGGGATAAACTACACTTGATCATGGTGTATGATCCTTTTAATGTGCTGTTGGATTCTGTTTGCTAGTAGTTTGTTGAGAATTTTTGCATCTATGTTCATCAGTGATTTTGGACTTTAATTTTCTTTTTTTGTGACATCTTCATCTGGTTTTGGTATCAGGGCGATGGTGGCCTCATAGAATGAGTTTGGGAGTGTTCCTCTCTCTGCTATAATTTAGAAGAAGGATAGGTGTTAGCTCTTCTCTAAATGTTTGATAGAATTCGCCTGTGAAGCCACCTAGTCCTGGGCTTTTGTATGTCCTCAATTCTTTTCATTCTTTTTTCATTATTCTGCTTGGCAGTAGTTATTTCCACTATTTTATCTTCCAGGTCACTTATCCGTTCTTCTGCCTCAGTTATTCTGCTATTGATTCCTTCTAGTGAA
>NC_041217.1:144909859-144919584 GCF_002837175.3 Physeter macrocephalus | reverse complement strand
TGGTGTGTTTTGGGGTGTCTGTGAACTTATTATGATTTTAGGCAGCCTCTCTGCTAATGGGTGGGGTTGTGTCCCTGTCTGACTAGTTGTTTGGCATGGGGCGTCCCGCACTGGTAGTTTGCTGGACGTTGGATGGAGCTGGGTCTTCGCGCTGAGACGGAGATCTCTGGGAGAGCTCTCGCAGATTGATATTACGTGGGCCCGGGAGGTCTCTGGTGGTCCAGTGTCCTGAACTTGGCTCTCCCGCCTCAGAGGCTCAGGTCTGACACCAGGCCGGAGCACCAAGACCCTGTCAGCTGCACGGTATCCTGGAGCTCAAAACTCCAAAATGGATTTCACTGGGCTGAAATCAAGATGTTGGCAGGATCATGGTCGTTCTGGAGGTTCTGCCGAATCAACTAGCCCTGAAAATGGATGGTGCTGGAACGTGGGGCCCAGACCCGCCATCGCTGGCCGTCAGAGAGCACGGGCCTGGTCAGTTTTTTTGACAGACCACCAAAAAGACCTTACCCCTGTCTACTCTGTCCATCCTCACTGCCACTGTCCTGGTCCAAGCCTCCATCAGCTCCAGGCTCCTGATCCTCTCCCCGCTTCCAGGCTGCTCCACATGGTGGAGCCAGTGCAGGGTGCTGGCTCTGTCTCCCGCCAGCATCCTGAGCTCCAGGAAGGCAGGCTTCACTTCATCATGCCTGTGTTTTTCAGTCATGTATAATATGTTTCGAGCTCAGTGAAGGTATGAAAGAATGAATGAGTGAAATAAGGAACAGATGAATGAATGTTGACCAGATCCTCCAATCCTGGTCTCCTGCCCGGGAGAGCTTAGAGCAGCCCAGCAGTAAAGTGAGGGCAATGGGTGCCCCACCTTGGCTCTTAGAGACCCTCTGTCCTATAGCAACAGGCCTAGGGCTGTGGGCACGTCTTGCTGGCAGCTGCCACTTCTGGCTCAGCAACACCTGGAGCAAATGGCCTGCTCAGTGCTGCAAATCTACCCTTGACCTGAGAATTTCAAAGCTGGACTCAGCCTCCAAGCTCGAGCCTGCCCACCTCATCATAGCCATGGGCAGACTGAGTTCCACAGACGCCAGGACATGGGTGAAGTTCATGGCGAGTTGGGGACAGAGCCGGGACTGGTCCCCGGGCCCAGAGCTGTGGTCAGGGGCTCTGTTCTCATGTGCGGTCAGGGAGCCAGCTGAGAGGATCTGTAACAGTGTGTCAGCATGGGACATGTCCAGACACAACTCGTGGTGACAGAAGTCCATGCCTGTCTTGCTGTGTCCTTATGGCCACATAGCTCCTGAGTCCCACATCCAAAGGCAGGCTGAGGACGTACATGCAGGGACAGGCCCAGCGCTCTTTGGCAGCATGTGACCTATAGATGCACCGGCTCCATGGCACACGTTCCCGTCTGGGTGCCTTTTCCAACTCAGGCCTTCCCAGACCCCCGAGCACTGGGGACCTGAGTCAGCCTGACTCGTTGCCCATCCCCTGTCCGGCCCTCAAAGAAGGCACTGTGGGAGGGAGGGAGGGTCTGTGCCCCTGGAAATACACCTCGCCATCCCCTAGAGGGTGTCTGTTCGTGCAACAGTCTCTCAGATCCAGTGTCATGAATGTCTCTAGGAAATAGCTTAGGACACAGAAATATGATTATAAGACTCCCAGCTACCCACAGCCTGGCCTTGCCCATCCTGTAATTCTGTAGCCTGAGGTTCTGCCAATTTACAGCAGACCAGCCTGAGACCAGCCTCAGGTTCACTAGGGTCAAGGAGAGAAAGAGCCTCCACCTGCCTGGCCACCCCCCGTGCCTATCCAGATCCTTCCCCAGCCCACCCCTGCTCCAGAACCCCTTCCTGAGAGTCCACAAGCACAGACTGGGATTCCCAGTGCTGCAGGCCGACTGCCCCTCCTCTGTTCTGCTCTACAGGGAGATTTGATGCAAAGGGTCAGAGCTTTGGAGTCAGGATGCCTGGGTTTTGGAGTCAGGATGCTGGGCTCCATCACTGTTAAATAAGAGAGTTTGGGAAAGCCATTTCACCTCCAAGGACCTCAGTCTCTCATCTGTAAAATGGGGATAATACACCTGCCTCATCAGACTGTGCTAGATGTCCTTTAGATAATAGCATTGCACTCTCTACTGTGGTGGAAGGATCCTTATCATAGAGACCCTCCTGTGGGCCAGCCACCATTCCAGGCTCTTTGATTATATTACCTCTGATCTTCACAATAAGCCCACGAGAAGGGGGTTATTATACTCATTTTGCAGATGAAAACTAAGGCCCAGAGCAGATGAATGGCTTCCTCAAGGCCTTGCAGACCTTCAACTTGAATCCTGACCTCTTGGGTCCTAGTCCTGGCCATTTCCCCCTGTACATGGTGCCCTTGCCGTATACTTCCAGAAAGGTTGACGATTTTGTAGGGGAGTGTCTTTTTAGCTGGTACATCCCACAGAAGAGTACTCTCCTTAGCGTTTGTGATGTTTCTGTATCCAGGAGCTGTTTGACCTCTTCTGGAAGTTATTCAGCAGGTTCCAGGGCAGTTGGGCTGTGGACATGTGTGACAACTCTGAGCAGGCCCGGGTGACAGCTGGGGACCCAGATGGAAGCCCCGCCTCCTTGGGAGGTGACTGTGGCCAGTGTGCAAACCTGGATGTTCCGGAAGGAGCCAGGCCACTGCCATGGAGGGGTGCACCAGCCCAGGGTTAGGGGAGGGCTGATTCCCGACTGCCAGGCCCATGCAGTTTGACAAGCTGAGCCTAAGTATCCTCAGAGATCTTAAGTGTGTCCTCGGATTTCCTCTGGCCTACAAATAACTGAGAAAAATAAGTACAAGATGGTGAATTTTTTATTAATGAAGTGTATTAAATTTACAGGCTTATATCCTGAAATTATCTTCTTTCTACTGTGTTTGAAGTTAAACATCTTTCGCTTTAAAAAGAAAATAGTGGTGATATGAGACAAACAGGGCTTTCAAAGCCCTAATTTGGCAAAATTAAAAGTTGGTAACTGTATTGTTTCTCCCACCCGCCCGCCTTCTCTTCAGATAGGAGAGTATAGAGCAAGCCTAAAACATGATGAAAAGCGTACAATAGGAGGGGTGAGGCCAATGATACGGGAGAGAAATTGGGAAAAATGACTAGCCCAAGTTTCCAAGAAGGCAGGAAAGGTGGGGCCCAGAGCTCAGGTAGAGGATATGGCCTTGGATAGAAAAGGGCACTTCCTCACCTATAGTTGGAGAAGGGAGCAGGCTGGCAGGAAGGTAATTTGGTGGTGGAAAGGTGACCTGATGGCTTCTAATCAGAGCTCCACTCTGTAAAGTAGAAGTTGAAGTCATGTGCAGAGAAAGAGGAGGCTGGAAGCTGGTTCTCGGTTTGAAGACAGGAGAACATTTGACGTAAATGTAAGAGAGATTGGCCACAAGAACTGACATTGACAGGAAGTTAAATGAATTTCATATCATGAGCCAACTGTGATTGATTGGTATGGTTGCCTGGAGTGTGGTATATAAAGGATGACAAGACCATATTGAAGCTCAGCAGAGAAGAGGTCTGATTGATTAGTGGTGTCTGCTGTGGACCTGGATTAGGCCACATGCCTGCCCCATGTCTGCTCTGATTGCTGGGAACATAGACCATGCTGATTGGTGACTGAGGGCCTGTGAACCTGCAGCGGTCCCAAATCACAGCTTGTAAGATTTTCTACAGCAACACTGGACATCTAGGGTGTAAAGGTAGATGCAGCTACACTCCAGGCCTTTTCCTGATTTCATCCTAGCACCCACTGCTCAATAAGCATCCCACTGATTGTGAACTACTCCAGGGCAGGGCCCATATCTCCGCAGAATTGCCAACACCCAGGGGATGGTCTATAAAGACATACTAGACCAAATCACCCAGAAACAGTTCATTCCATTCAGTCACATGGTATCTCTTGGGCCCCAGGCCTCTGGGGTGGAGGGAGAGGGCTCTCAGTCCCAGGCGCTAGAAGAAAATTACAGTTTTGTCCCTAGCTCTAGGGAACTGGGGCTTTCTCAGGTTGTGTTCACTTGTTCAGCCATCCTGAGATCTGGAACAGAATGCATAATGTGGGGGCTGGCTGAGCTGGGTTGGAGACACGAGCCAGACTCAAGGGTAGACCAGTTAGCCTGCAGGGCCCATTCATTCTGAACCCTGAGAGCCACTGGTATATTCTGTAACCCCAGTGTGCTACTGTCTGAATATAATTCTGACTTCTGACCTTACGAAGTCCTTTGACCCTAACAGCCTGTTGTTCTAAGACTGTATGGTTCTGATATCCCAGCCTTCCATCATAGAATTCTAACCCTCTAGCAGAGTTTGCTTCAGTCTCTCTTGGATTCCTTGGGAGGAGTATGGAGCTAAGAGCCCGCTAGGGCCTGGAAATTCCTCCACGTAGGACTGCTGCCACCTGTCCCCCACACCACCCACCCACAGGAAGCAGAAGTCCAAGCATAAAGCAGGATTTGAAGAGTTAAAAGCCAGGCTGTGTGAGCGTCGGAGACAGAGGTGCCGTGGCTGTTACCCCGAGCACCTGCACATCCAGCACACCCAGCCTCCAGGCTGCTCCAGCCCCTCTTGAGCCCCAGCTGAAGTGCCACAGGCCCATAATCAGGAACACGCCTGTGAGGCTAGGACACAGAAGTCGACTCATGGTGAAGACCCGGGCTTGAGAGAAGGGCGAGATGGAAGCCCGACACACGGAACACCAGTAACATTTAAAAATTAATAACAGCAGCAACTGCTCCTTGGAGAGTGGGCACCATCCTGCTTGAAGAACACACATATCCATCAGCTTACGTGGCTTTCACGTCCTCAGTGCCTCCTGGAGGGAGACAGGATGGTATTTATTATTCCATTTGGCAGATGGGTAAATCAAGGGGGAGATGAGAAACGAGAGAATCTTAGAACTGGAGTGGAACAATGGTCAACACTGATTAGGCCATTCTTTCTGATGCCCGTCTCCCTAAAAAGCCATCCAGCTGCTACTTGGGTCCTCTGTTCTCCTGAGAATGACCTTCCCCTCTCCTGCCTGGGCCTTCTGTGACCTCTTCTCTGGGATCCCATAGTCCCACAGGATTTCCCTATTACAGCTCTGCTCATGCTGAGCACATTTGTCATCTCCTAGTCTAGGAAGGGGAGGGTAGGTCAGAGAAGGCTTCCTGGAGGAGGTGAGAATTGGTTGGTTGAAATTTCCCTGATGCATGTCCAGCTGCCTTCCAATTCCTCTCCTCATCCCCACAGTCCTCAGGGCAAGACCCCAGCCAGCTCCTTCCCGCCCCTGGTTCTCCACGCGGGGGCCTCAGGAACAAAAACTCCTCAGAGCTCATGGCTGAGCACAGAAGAGCAGCCACAGCCCATGTACAGCCCTGGTAACCTTAGAAACGAGGGACCCAGCAAATAGCACACGCCCAGCCACTTTCTCTCCTCCCGGGCAAATGCCCATGGCCTGCCATTCTCCCCACTTTGGAACATGAGGCCACAGCGTCCAGAAGCGTTTCAGAGTTTTCCGACGGTGTTTCAAAGGGCCCTGCCACCCCACCATGTACACATCTGGCAGCTGGCACACCTGCTCCAGACTAAGATCCTTGGCCAGAGTCACCCTTCCTGTTTCAGCCCAGAGCATCCAGCCAGCCAGAGGAACATCCCATCTGCTAGCTTGTCCCTAACTGGAGCCAGCCCTGCCCTCTGGACCAGGTTGGACCTCTGTCTATGAGCCAGGGCATCCAGAATGTCAGCTAAGGGCTCAGCACTCTTGCTGGGCATGTGGGGAAGGCAGGGGGAAGAGAGAGCGTCCTAGGTGAAGGGCATGGGCTTCGGAGCCTGACTGCCTGCATGAGGAGCTCAGCCAGCGCCTGTCCTTGTAGGAAGGAGCCTGGGCAGACCAGGTACTTGGCTTCTCTCGGCCCTCTGAGTCCCTCTAAGAGGAGCCTGGCGTCAGTGGGTAGCACATGTGCAGCTCAGGCCTGGTGCACGTGAGCTCTTGCGCTGTCAGTATTATTTCAGAGCCCACGGTCCTCCAAGAAAAGGACTCCCACCCAGGGGAGAGCAGGGCTGTCCAGGGGATGGGGCAGAAGTGCTCAGTGGTCTCTGAGGACCCAGCTGGGACCCTGCAGGGAGACCCCCACGGCCGGTCTCAGCTCCAAGGGACAGTGAGGCTCAGGACGTTGGGCCCCGTCCCTGCCTGCATGGTTGGCCAACAGGGTACTCTCCTGGGGTGCTGGGTGCTGACATTCTGGGAAAGGAGCCTCTGGATGTTATAAAGAGTGGTAACCATGACCGCAGCGAGCCCTGCACTGGCCGCTGCCCCCTGCAGTTCACAGAACCCATCACAGGCTCGGTCTCCAGGGCTCTCCCCACGGTGCCTCATGCTGACCTCAAATCACTCTGCGAGTCACTGCCTGAGTCTGGGGTGGTGTCAGACCCCAGGAGGGAAAGGGCCCACGTCTGACCTATCTCAGGGTCCCCAGGGCTTGGCATGTGTCTGACATGTCGGAGGTCCCAGTGAAGGCTTGTGGAGGAGGCTCTGCAGCTCCAGGCCTTTAGGGTACAGGTTCCTCAAAACCCCCAGGGTTTATGTCCTCATTGTGGGACAAGGGCAGGGCCCAAGGAGGAGGCTGACCCCCTAGTCTGTGTCTTGTCCCTCCCTCTTCAGCCCCGTAGCCCCGGCGTCCCTCCCTCACTGCATAGCTCACACTGCCCTGTAATTGTTTGCGTGCCTGTCTCGCCTCCACCCTGTGATGTCCTCCAGGGTGGGGACCATGTGTCTCTAGTCCTGGCACAAAACTGGGTACAGGGGAGACATCATCTCAGTCCTTGCTGAACTGAAAAGGCCCCAGTCCAGCCCTGCCTGGCAGGCAGAGCAGGAGAAAGAAAGCTCGGCTCTGCCAGTTTCCCAGACAGACCCTCCTTGGGAGGTTTGAAGCCCCGAGGTACCCCCAATTGTCCATCCACCTGTCCATCCGTCTAGCTCTCCTGTCACACTTCCTCAGGTAAACAAACACCGCTGTTGCTTGATACCCGGCGGCTGATCCTGGCAGCGAGAGTAACACTTGATAGTTCCCCTTTTGCATTAATTTCAGACGGAACATAAATAAGGGCTTGGACTCCCTCTTCCAGGAGGAGAAAACTGGAAACCCATTGGACTCACTGGAGAGAAAACGTGTGCTGGCCGAGGGGAGCCCGTGTTACTTTGGAGCTTTTGTGGGAACATCTGGTTCTCCCCTCCTCCCCTCCACTAAGCCCCCCAATACTGTCTTGAAATTGCCCTGTTAATTGGCGTATTCTTCGAGCTGAATATTCACACACTTTCCTCTCTGATCTGGTGAAACCTGGAGGGGACACATGTTTCTGACGATTCGCTGCCCCCAAAACGTGAGCTCAGGATCCCTTGCAGCCGCCAGTACTTCAGAGTAGATGTACTGGCCATGCAGCCAACTAGGACATCTCTGGATGGAAGCCCAAGCTTTGCCTTTTACCGGCTGTGTGACCTTGAGCAAGTCCCGTCCTCTCGCTGAGCTCCAGTTCCCTCATCTGTAAACTGGGAGTACCTGGAAATGCTTTTGTGAAGATGAGATGAAATAATATTTGAAAAGCATCTTGTGCCCAGGAGACTCACTGAGGAGGGGTTTGCCTTCAGGTCACCACATGATAGAGTCATAGAGGTGGGAGGACCCATGAGACCTTTGTAGGGAAACTGAGACAGAGAGGGGAAGGAGACTGTCTGAGGTCACACAGCTGGTTGGCTGTGGAGCCAGGTTTTCTGTCCTAACCTCAGGACAGGATTCTTAGCTCTGTCCTACCCTGCCTTTCATGTCGGAGGGTAAATGGGGGCTGTTGGGCTATGCCCAGCTGATGGGTAGGGACTAGACCCAGCCTATGCTCTGCTCACTGAGCCTTGTGCCCTAGCACAGGCCTGCTTGTGCCTGGAAGAAGGGGAGCCTTTGTCTCTGCACTAAAACATCATGGGGCTCTGCCCACTCAGATCAGGACACCTTCCCTGCCTGTATATGATGTCCCTTAAGTGGCACTCTGGCTTGCGTGGTCAGGGGACACAATCACCAAACCAGCCTTACAATTTGTCAAACCTATAATCCTCCTCCAGGCCCTTGCTCCTCCCCTTGCCTGTTTCCCAACTCCACTCCCCCCACCAATATATCTGCTTGAATCCACCCTTTCTGGGCCCCTCTTCCAGGAAGCCTTCCTTGGTGTCTTTGGTGTATGGATCTCTCCTCCGTGCCCTTTGTTTTTGTTTCTGGGTTCTCTTTCTCCTCTCTCCTCTTTCTCCCTCCTCTCCTTCCCTCTCTATCTCTGTCTCCTTGTATCTCTTTCTCTCTGTCCCGACATCTCTCCTTTTCCTTCTCTTCTTCCTGTTGCCTCTGTGTCTCTGTGTCTGTTGCAGCCTGTCTCCCAGCCCCTGTTACCTCCTCTCTTCTTTCTTCTCTCTGTCTCCCTGTGTTCTGGAGCTCTCTCCCCCTCCCTATCTGTCTCTGAGCGTCTCTCCTTTCTCTGCCTCTCTCCGTGTGTCCCTCTCTCCCACTCTGTGGCTCTGTGTGGCCCGCCCCCACTGTCCTTCCTCTCTTCCCTCCTCTCCTGGTCTACACGGCCTCAGCAGATGAAATGGGACGTTCCTTCCTGAAGACAGCTGGCCAGAGAGCAGCCGTCGGTGCTGGAAGGAGCTGCTGAGCAGTGGCCAGGAGACACCGGGAGCCTGGGCAAGCCATGTAGGCTAAGCTCTGACACCGAGGGGCCCCTTTGGAAACTTTCCACACCTTCCCTGCAGGTTCCAGGATGGATGTGGTGCCTTTTTCGGGATTTGTGACCTTGGAGGCAAGCCCAAGCCCTGTCTGCCAGCCCCTGGGGACGACATGCACTGGGCCCTGACTCCGGGGCTGCTCTGACAGCCAAGCTCCTGGGATTGGTGGAATCTGCAGGAGCATCACCAAGGAGTTGGGCCACGGCTTTGAGGGGAAGGGATCCTCAAGCTCAGGTCTCCTGGGGATAAGTTGAGGTCATGGAAAGGATAGGGAGTAACAGATTCTGTCATTCATTCATTCAACAAACATTCATGAAGCCACCACCCTGTGCCAGACTTGATCTGAGCCCTGGGGACAAAGATGGATCAGGCGTGGCTCCTGCCCTCGAAAAGCTGTTGGTCTCCCCTCAAGTGGCTTGTTGGGGACACATTCTGACAGAGGCAGCTCCAGGGTGTGGGGAGCTCATTCCAGCCATGGTGAAGAGGGTGAACCGGAGAGAGCAAGGAGGCTGCTGTCTGCAGTGATTCAGGCAGAAGGTGATGATGACCTGGGCCAGGGTCAAGCATGGTTAGGAGGTAAAATCCAGGGTATTCTGGTGACCGAATGGATGAGGATGAGGAGAGGGAAGGAAGAGTGAAGACGGGCCCGTCTGACTTGGATAGTGGAACTCAGCTGAGACACATCCAGGAGGGGAGGGGGAGGCTCTGGAGGACGTTGGGTGGAGAGGCCCAGGAGGCTGCTGGACAAATGGGTCTGGGCTAGGGCAGCAGGTCCAGAGTGGTAACTGAAACCGTATGAATGGATGGATTCACATTCCACGGATTGTGAATAGAGTGAGAAGAAAAGAAGGCTGTGGAAAGGGTTCCCAGGGACACCCACATTTATCAGGCAAGGGAAAGAGGAACCTACGAGGAGGACAGAGAGGGAGCAGTGACAGGAGTACGAAGTAAACAGGACAGAAC
>NC_041217.1:144878834-144909359 GCF_002837175.3 Physeter macrocephalus | reverse complement strand
TGGGTGGGACACTGCTTTGTAACCTCGAAAGCATGATCCAAACCGGGGGACATCAGTCTGCTCAGCTGCAGTCGGCCTGGAAACAGATGGGGATTTAGAACTGCAGGCCTTCACCTTCCCCAGCTTGGCAGACGTTCTCGGTCACTTCTGCAAAAAGCCAAATGCCCATTCTCATTTGCTGGTAACCAAGTGACCCGTCCTAATCATTCCCAGTCTCCGGGGTCTTGCTCTGGACTCTGCCTGTGAGCACCACACAGTGGTCAGGGAAAGGTTCCATGCCTCTGGGAAGATACCTGATTGGTCCCCCTTCCTCTTCCTTCCTTCTCTATTTCCCCCAAATGAGCTAGGTTCATCCTCTACCTGTGCCTCCCCCCAAAGAACTCCACATCGTGGAACTGTCTCTTGAAACAACCATTTCTCCCACCTCGAGGACAAGAGCTGTTTTATCTCCTTTGCCCAGAATTTAGCTGGTTCTCAATTAAAGTTTACTAAATAAATAGGCAGATATTGCTATGATCAGCAGGAGAAAGAAAAGGAAAACTCTCAAGATCTGTCAAACATAAAACACATCATGGGGACTTCCCTGGTGGGGCAGTGGTTAAGAATCCGCCTGCCAATGCAGGGGACACGGGAGGGAAAGGTTCCATGCCTCTGGGAAGATACCTGATTGGTCCCCCTTCCTCTTCCTTCCTTCTCTATTTCCCCCAAATGAGCTAGGTTCATCCTCTACCTGTGCCTCCCCCCAAAGAACTCCACATCGTGGAACTGTCTCTTGAAACAACCATTTCTCCCACCTCGAGGACAAGAGCTGTTTTATCTCCTTTGCCCAGAATTTAGCTGGTTCTCAATTAAAGTTTACTAAATAAATAGGCAGATATTGCTATGATCAGCAGGAGAAAGAAAAGGAAAACTCTCAAGATCTGTCAAACATAAAACACATCATGGGGACTTCCCTGGTGGGGCAGTGGTTAAGAATCCGCCTGCCAATGCAGGGGACACGGGTTCGAGCCCTGGTCCGGGAAGATCCCACGTGCCGCGGAGCAACTAAGCCCAGGCGCCACAACTACTGAGCCCGCGTGCTGCAACCACTGAAGCCTGCGCGCCTAGAGCCCGTGCTCCACAAGAGAAGCCACCGCAATGAACAGCCCTTGCACCGCAGCGAAGAGTAGCCCTGACTCGGCGCAGCTAGAGAAAGCCCGCGCACAGCAGTGAAGACCCAACGCGGCCAAAAATAAATAAATAAATAAATTTATAAAAAAACCCCAAACATCAAAATGTTTTCTGATTTTGAGCCACAGACCCACCATGCTCTGGAGACTGAATCTGTCATAACCACCAGGACAGTCAGCCAAGAGAGGCGTGTTCACTGTGTCTCCAAGAGAAAGTGACCCTGCCCTGGTGTCACCCTGGTCTCCATCCTGGATGCCCACAGCCTCCTAGGCTCAGAGATACAGCCGGGCCATTTTGCCAAGTCTTGGGGCTGTAGAGTTGAACAATTCTTGGCCAGGGCTGCTTCCTCTTTGTCAAGGGAGAAGGCAGGGAGAGAGCAGGAAAAGAAGGCTTGAAGAACATATTTCTGAGGCTCAAAGCCCATCAGATATCTCTCCAAATCACACTGCCTTTGAGCACAGGGGAGCTGAATCAGAAACACATGGCACACATTCCCTCCCAGTCACATATGGTTTGAGAAACCAAGGCAAACCAAAGAGTACTTGGAGGCCACGGAGGCAACTAGAGCTGGGCCCCAGTCAGTGGCTGTTCTAGGGAAGGAGGGCAGGGTGTGGAGGGGTATGTTCTCTTTAGACCTGACCCATCAGACCAACAAGAAACGGGGCCCCAGTATATGAGTCAGGATCCAATCCGGAGACAGACACTGCATGGACTGAATGTTTAGGGCCCTCCCCCAAATTCATATGTTAAAACCTAATTCCCACCCAGTGTGCTGGTGTTTGGAGGTGGGGCCTTTGGAGTTGATTAGGTCATTAGGCAGAGGCTTCAGGAATAGGACTGGTGCCCAGAGAGCTCCTTCACCCCTTCCACCAAGTGAGGACACACTGAGATGACAGCAGTCTCCGAACCAGGGAGCAGGTCCTCACCAGACACTGAACCTGCCGGTGCCTTGATCTTGGACTTCCAGCTTCCAGAATTGTGAGAAATGCATTTCTCTTGTTTAAAAGCCCCCCCGTCTATGGTAGTCTGTTGTAGCAGCCCGAACTGACTAAGACAGAACCACACAGAAATTTGAGCAGGTGTCACCGGCACACGGATGAAAAGTCTATACTAGTATCTACAGAAGAATTTACACTTTTAAAGCACTTTCGTAAATAGCTGAGACACCACAACAACCTCAGGTCATCCTCTCAATTTCCTGCTTCCGCCCTCCGCAGCCTCAATCGGGATGAACCCTCTGGTGAGTCCCCAGCTCCGTCCGTCCCTCCCTGTGCTCTTTGTCACCGTGTGTTAGAATCACTTGTGCACATGTCCCCTCCCGTCTTCCAGCACACACTTAAGGAAAGAAACGAACATTGCTCACATCCCCTGCCCCAGGCCCCGTGCTTATGTTAGAGACACAGACGGAGGTGAATCACTCTGGAAACAGGCAGGTGAGGAGGTAAAGTACCAGCCCGCACGATATACACCCAGTGCGATCCAGGTGCAGCAGGCAGCACAATCAGGACATGGTCAACTGATCCACTAAGGGTGTTGGAGAGGACGGACCAGCTTGAGCTGAATCCTGAAGGGTGAGTAGGGATTTTCTAGGCAGATCAGACAAGAAAGGGCGTTTAGGCAGAGAGAACAGCATGAAGTTCGCCAAGTGTCAGGACAGCAGGGGGATGTTCCTTGGGGTTAGAGCGCACGGCACATGATAAGCATAATCATGATAGCTACACTCAGATATTCTGTATATTGTTTTCTATATGCCAGACAGGATTCTAAATGCCTTACATGTGTTAACTCTTTTAATCCTCATAAACAAGTCTATGAGGTAGGCACTATTATTTCCGTTTTACAGTTGAGGAAACTGAGGCACAGTTGCTCACCCAAGGGCACACCAGAGGTAAAGGGGCCAAAGTTACCAGGGCTGAAGCTAGAGAGGTGGGCGGGAGCTGGGGATGGGGTGGGGGTGAAACTTTAGGACCCAGGAAGCCCCTGCACACCTGCCGATCAGAGGGGCCCCTCCCCTGCTTGCTCTCCCTGCTCTAACCAGGACCAGACCTGGATCAGGTCTGAAATCTGATCAGAGGCAAGACGGCTCGGGGTCAGCACGGAAATACATTCACTTCCAAGAAGATTACACTGTTGTTTAACAGGAAAGGAAAGACCCACCATCCCGCCCACGGCCACTCGCCATGCCCCAACTAACACACGCATAAACTGATGTGGTCGGTGACTCGAATCCAGGAATGAACTCGCTGGCCCCCAGGTGAGGTCCTTTCACCCTAGGTGGGCTGCTTCCCGCAAGCCTCACACAAGCTGCTCCGACAGGGGGAGGGGAGGTGGGCAGAGCAGGTGGGAAGACGTGTCAGTGGGGGCTGGTCCTGCACCCTTGTTGCTGCTTCACAGACGGGGAAAGTGAGGCCTGGAGAAGGCGGTGGCCCCCATGGGCCCGAGCGGGGTCACAGTACAGCCTGCTCCAGGGGCCTGCTCCTCGGACATGCATTCCAGGCTCTTTCTTTCCCTCGTTCATCCATTCCCTCCTGGCCCCTGGAAGTCAGCTCTCGGTACCAACAATCCTGGATCCTGGTACAAACAGAGGCGAAATGACCTCTGCAGGGGTCAGGGCTTCTCTGAGGAGGGGGGGCACCGAGGGGGCCGACAGGTGCCGGCGCCTCGTGCACTGCTGTGCCCTCAGGGATGCTTGGGAGATGAGTCGACTACGTCTGCCTCTGGGGGAACCGGTGTCTCCTCAAGACCCACTGGACCGTGGGCTCTGGGAGGCAAGGCAGCTCCGTGCTCTGGGCATGTTATACCTGTGATGCACGGGTGCTACGGCCACCACAGGGAGGAGAGAGCAGCACACAGGGGTCACAGCAGTGCTGTTCCCGTCCTCTCGGGGGGACCCTGTCTCCACTGGCTCCTGTCTATTTTGCCATGTACTAACTGGCTCCAGTCCAGCTAGGCCTGCGTCTGGCCTCCTGGGATGACTCAGGCTCCTGTAGCTTCAGATGACCCTGACTGCACTGCTGACCTCATAGACCCCACCGGCTGCCACCCTCCCTGTCACCCTAGGGAGATGTGGAAAGAATAAGGGATGGAGAGATGAATGGATGGATAAGGAGATCAATGGCAGGTCCAAGGCCCCACTAGGAGCGGGGCATTCAGCCAAGGGTCCCGGCTCCTGGCCCAGGCACTCGCTTCTACTCCCCGTGTGCGCTCCGGGGGCAGCTGAGCAGAGGGGGTGGGTGGTCCGTGTGGCTGGGGTGAGAGAACGGAGGGCGGCTGAAGGAGGGGCTAGGCTACGGGACAAGCCAGGGGAGAGTCACAGAAGGGCTGAGGTGTCTGCTAAGAGTCTTCCTGGAGAGCATTCGGCCTGGTGTTAGTATCGGCCTCAGCGGCCAGGCTGCCGAGGTTCACATACCAGCTGGTGGTTAGCAAGTTACTTGACCTCTCTCGGTGTCTCCATTTCTTCATTTGTAAATTGCGGATAATATTGCTGCCTACCTTATGGGGTTTATATGAGGTTAAATATGCTGATGTATTTTCAAGTACCAAGACAGAGCCTGGCACCTGCGCCCTAGGAGCACTCGCTCTCGTGATTAGCAAGAAAGGGCAGAGCATCAGCGCCAAGTCTCTGAGAGGGTGAGTATGGAAGCTCTCAGTCCACACCCGTGGTCCCCACGTGCTGAGCAGGTCCCACCCGCCGCCCCCAGCCCTGAGGACTGCTCTCAGAAGGCCACACTGGCTCTGGGACCGCCCCCAGCGTGCCTCTCCAGGGCCGGGACGGGCTGCACAGATGCCAGGTCGCCCACCCTGTCTGCTCTCCGACGTCATGGGTAACCACAGGCATTCGCACTCTTACCTCCACTGGTTTCCCAATGACTCCGTGAGGTGGGCAGGACATAGCGCCATTTACACAAGAAGAAAGTGAGGCTCTGGCAGGTCAGACAACTTGTTCAAGGGCAGCAGCGCTATAAAAGCTCAGTGGAGAGTGGAGGAGTTTCAGTGCAGCTTTGAAGGGCCCAGGAAGGCGTCACAGAAGTCTCGTGTGAACCGATTCTTAGAAGTTATTTTCCTGACCTCCGAGTAAAAGATGAAGCTTGGGGAGAATCTGGCTCCCTCAGGGAACAGAAGTCCTTGAGAAGCCTGAAGACTGGAGGAAGGAAGGTCAAGAGAGGTGTGTGAAGGGTTGGGGGGGGCCTCAGGGCTTCTGCTGCCAGACCACGATGCTACTCATGTCTGAGCCCAGGACCCGGGACGGGGGAGAGGGTGGCGTGCGGCTTGTCGAAACTCCACGAAGGAAGCTTTCCCGAGTGTCTGCGACGCTGATGCCAGACACAGTCTTCATGTGCTGCTCTTCCATTTCTGGCTCACTGTCTAAAGAGCTCCAAACACACACCCCTTACAACCCAAAGCAGCAGGGGAAGCAGCGGGCACATGGCCAGGGGGAGAGGGGACCCTGCTGTAGAAGCAAGCGCACAGGGCTGGGACCGTGAGGGAAGTGGTATGTCATTGTGATTCAAAACACAGCATCGTCTTCCAGATGTGTCTACACCACCAGATTTTCTGTCTAGACCATGAGACTGCTTTCCCACTCCCAGTGGAAAACTGTGAGAAGATCTGAACACATTTTAAACAGTGCAGGGCCTCCGTGGCCCAGTGGCTCCTGAAAGAGCGCCACACCAAACCCTACTGTGTGCCAGGCCCTGGGACTCGAACGTTCCCTGGCACACGATTTCACTAGGTCAGACCCTGCAGGGATGGATGCAAAGGGCAGAACCCTGGCACTGTGCTTGGGAGCCATTCTGCCGCTAACTAAGGTTTGTCTTTGCGTCTTTCCCTTTTTAAGATAAAAGCCTGAGTTTCTACAGAAGCACATGGGCTATGAGAGGATGCTATGCTGGGGCAAGTGTGATGGGAGAACGTGCTGTCACATGTCTCAGAACAGGCCATGGACAGGCTGTGACCTTGTCTTCGAGAAAGAAGACTGCCTGCCTAGCAGAGGTCACGACAGAGTTCACAACCTGTGAAACTGGAAACTTGCCAAGACAGAGCCCTTGCCTAGTGTGGGGCAGGGGGTGCAGGGAGGGGGGCAAGTTCCCAACGGGCAAAATGGATAATGAGTGAGCAATTCAGCAACTCACTGGGCAAAAGAGGTCAGAGGAAGGGGACCTGTGAACTGGCCTTTACAAGACAAAGGAATTTACCAGCAGATAATGAGGTGGATGGTTGCTGGGGGGGTTGGGGGGGTGTGGGGGGGTGGGGGGTGGGGGTGGGACTAGGCCATTTGCAAATCAGTGTGCACTTGAACAACCCTCACAGTGTGGGGGGTGTGGGGGGTGTGGGGGGTGGGGGGGTGGGGGTGGGACTAGGCCATTTGCAAATCAGTGTGCACTTGAACAACCCTCACAGGCTTAATGCTTGGCTGGATTGAGACAAAACCACAAATTCTCTCAGCTGGAGTTTTGACTTCTGGATGCTTCAGATGGGTACCCAGGTAGCCTGGCAGAGTACAGAGGGCCGGGACGGTCAGGCGGCCAGGCACCAAGCCCAGCTGCTGTTCAAGGAGCTGCTGGGCCTAATGCAGAACCTCAGTTTTCCCAACCACAAAACGGGAGTACAAGTTCTGTCCCTTACACCTCATCACCCCTATAGGGTAAACACAGCACTGCAGAAAAAATAAAAGGATAGATATAAACCCTATAATAGGAGATCTTTGCAACACTTAACACTTGCTATTCAGAGCAAGTGTTAGTTGCAAGTGTTAGCTGGAGTAATTGAAAACCAGAGCTACAAAGAAAGCTAGAGAAAATAGTTCAATCCTCCTCACTTCCATTTCAGAGCTGAGAAGACTGAGGTCCAGAAAGGAAAGCGGTTATTCTTGTCCTTCCTCACTGAACCCAGGAGCTTCTCACACAGCAGCTCACAGTGACTTTCTGCACTAAGGGGAGGTCAGTGCTGAGGGCTCAGGGCTCAGACGGAGAGGTTTGGAATGTGTCTCTAGGGTGGGCTGAGCCTTAGGTGTTAAAAGGAGATCAGCTCCTCCCAGATAGGAAACAGTCTCTGCTCCAAGTTGTTAAAAGCCTGTTAGCACTCCACTGAGATCGCTTTCTGAGTTCAGGAACGCCTGACATTTTCCTACTATGATGAGGGCAGTGAGCTCTCTTCACTACACCCTCTCTCTCTCTCTCTCTCACACACACACACACGCACACACACACACACGCACACACAATCACACACGCATACACACACAAGTACAATCACACACACATACACACACAATCACACATGCATACACACACAATCACACACACACACACACACACACACACACACACACACACAGGGCCCTGAATACACTGCCCATGAAGCCTAAAGCTTACAGCTTAGATGCCACCAAGCTTTCTCTTCAGCTAAGAAGCACAGTGTGACTGATTCCGTCCCTCGGGAGGTCACCATACCTCCTCAAGGTCCCAAGCACCCTGAATGTTCTCACCCTGACGCCCGGCTGAGATGTGCATCCAGTCACAGACTAGCCGCGACTCTGGCCACAGTCTCAGCCTCTACATACATTCACATCTAGTCATGTTTGTGTTTCCCACCAAACCTTCTACCATGTTCTGTATCTCATAACACTATATATATATACATATATATATATGTATATATATAACAATAACATGTTGAAAGGAAAGGTCACATATCAAATCCAAGACAGATGGACATGCTCTCCCACAAGACGTATGGAGCACCCAAAGGAAGTGGTGTTCTCTCCAGCCCGAGAGGGATGCAGCAACTGAGTTCCTCCATTCACTGACCCTATAGTAACAGTCACGAAGAGAAGAGTCTGCATCAGACATGCCCCATTTTGTCACTTCATAGCTGTGTAACCCTGAACAAGCCAGCCGCCCTCTCTGAGCCTCAAGCAGGGAGAACAGCCCTGAGACCTTAGGGCTGCTGGAAAAACTCAAATAAAATGACCCACGGGGCGCCGTTCGAGCCTTAACTCAGAACCATGTGATGTCATTACTGCCATGAGCACGAGCTCACAAAGCAGAGATCCAGCGAGGGTGACCCCAGCCCAGGTGACCTCAGAACCGTAACTATTCGTGCCTCCTGGCCCAGGGCACAGACTCTCATGTGGCCAGTGGGTCCTACCTCTGGAGCATTCAGTCATTAAGTCAGAGGGTCAAGAACTCTCGTGTGGGAGGTGCACTAAGTGCGTGGAGGCCTTGTGTGGGTGGGGCTAGAGGGTAAAAAACACCTGGATCCCTAGGAGTCAGACCACTCTGTAGGAGTCACAGGGACATGAAGCTGTAACCCTGCCCCCTAGAAAGACCCCTGACCCAGCACTGGCCTACGACGTCCAGCAAGGCTGGGAGGGTCGTGGGGGTCAGCGAGTGCCGCGTCCCTTCAGAGAAGGCCGATGGGGGGCACTCGGGCCTTTTTCTGCTTACTCATTATATACGCACACATGAAACATCAGCTATGTGCCAGGCACTGGGCTACATGCTCGGCCATCCTTCACCTATTCGTTCACCTGTCATTCCTTCAATACCAAGTGTCTGTTGAGTCCCAACTGTGTGCCAGGTATCAAGCCAGGCACTGGGGATCTGGTAGCGGATAAATCATGCACACCCTCTGTTCACGCTAAGATCACAGCCGGTAAACTTACATGGTGATGAATGTACAACATGGTGACTATAGTTAATATTGTATTGTATATTTGAAAGTTGCTAAGAAAGTAGTATTAAAAGTTCTCATCACTAGGAAAAAAAAGGTGTAACTATGGCGGTAATGGATATTAATTAGATTTACTGTGACGGTCATTTCCCAAAATATACATATAACAAATCATTATGTTGTATACCTGAAACTAATAACTAAGTGTTGCATGTCAATTATATTGCAAGAAAAATTTTTAAGTTAACTTGGGGAAAAAAAAAACTCATCTGGTGAAGTATGCCAATTATTTCACAATAAAAATGGGAAAAAACTTAAAAGATTACAGTCGGGAGGAAGGGAGACAAATGCATGCTACAAATTGTGATAAGTATTGAAAAAAAGAGATCTTATTAAAAAATACACATACATATAAATATATACCCATTGGAAAGGGATAGGAAAGCAGTACATCAAGATGGTAATAATTATTTCAGAATGATTTGATAGAATCTGTACCCTTCTATTTCCATAATAAATTCATATCTTGTAATTAGATTTAAAGAGAGATGGCCAATCCAAACACTATAACTTCTTAGGGAGCCCAACAAGGGCCAGGCATGGGAGTGGGAGACCAACCTCACAGTCCAGAAGGTTGATGGGGTGGGGCTGATATTGTAGATGGAGAGCCACGGGGAAGCAGCCCCCAGCTCCAGGCTGGACTCCCCTCTCGCACTTTTAACCTCCCATTTCAGGTACTGGTGTCTGTTCCTTGTCCAACTGTCTCACATCTTTTCCTCCCCTCAGCCTCTAGAGAAAGGGAGGCTCCTTCAAGATGTGAATAAAGAAATGAATAGATTAACCAACCCATCAATCCATCAAGAAATTCCATTTGGGTGAAAGTTGTTGTTTTTAATTTTTAAATTGGGAAATAATACAGGCATACCTCGTTTTACTGCACTTCACTTCACTGTGTTTCGCAGATATTGCATTTTTTTACACACTGAAGGTTTGTGGCAACCTGGCGTGGAGCAAATCTACCGGCACCATTTCCCCAACACCTTTGCTCATTAGGTGTCTGTGTGTCACATTTTGGTAATTCTTGCAGATATATTTGTTATGGTGATCTGTGATCAGTGACCTTTGATGTTACTATCGTAAGTGTTTTGGGGCACCACCAGCTGTACCCGTATAAGACGGCGAACTTAATCCATAAATGTCGTGTGTATTTTCACTGCTCCGCTGACTGGTTGTTCCCCCATCCATCTCCTTCTCCTCGGCCTCCTTATTCCCTGAGACACCATAATACTGAAATTAGGCCAATTAATACTCCAACAATGTTCAAGTGACAGAAATAGTCACATGTCTCTCACTTTAAATCCAAAGCTAGAAATTATTAAGCTTAACCCGGAAGGTATGTCAAAAGCCAAGACAGGTCAAAATCAAGGTGTCTTGTGCCAAACAGTTAGCCAAGTTGTGGGCGCAAAGGAAAAGTTCTTGAAGGAAATTAAAAGTGCTGCTCCAGTGAACACACAAATGATAAGAAAGCAAAACTGCCTTATTGCTGATGTGGAGAAAGTTTTAGTAGTCTGGACTGAAGATCAAATCTCCTACCACATTCCCTTAAGCCAAAGCCTGATCCAGAGCAAGGCCCTAACTCTTCAATTCTGTGAAGGCTGAGAGAGGTAAGGAAGCTGCAGAAGAAAAGTTTGAAGCTAGCAGAGATTGGTTCATGAGGTTTAAGGAAAGAAGCTGTCTCCATAACACCAAAGTGCAAGGGGAAGCAGCAAGTGCTGAGGTAGAAGCTGCAGCAAGTTATCCAGAAGACTCAGCTGAGATAATTAATGAAAGTGGCTACACTAAACAACAGATCCTCAGTGCAGATGAAACAGCCTTATATTGGAAGAAGCTGCCATCTTGGACTTTCATAGCTAGAGAGGAGAAGTCAATGCCTGGCTTCAAAGCTTCAAAGGACAGGCTGACTCTCTTGTTAGGGGCTAATGCAGCTGGTGATTTTAAGCTGAAGCCAATGCTCATTTACCATTCTGAAAATCCTAGGGTCCTCAAGAATTAAAAATTAAATCTACTCTGCCTGTGCTCTATAAATGGAACAACAAAGCCTGGATGACAGCACATCTGTTTACAACATGGTTTGCTGAATATTTTAAGCCCACTGTTGAGACCTACTGCTCAGAAAAAAAAAGATTCTTTTCAAAATATTACTACTCATTGACAATGCACCTGGTCATCCAAGAGCTCTGATGGAGATGTACAATGAGATTAACGTTGTTTTCACGTCTGCTAACACAACATCCATTCTGCAGCCATGGATCAAGGAGTCATTTCGACTTTCAAGTCTTATTTTTTTAAGAAATGTATTTCATATGGCTGTAGCTGCCACAGATAGTGATTCCTCTGATGGATCTGAGCAAAGTAAATTCAAAACCTTCTGGAAAGGATTCGCTCTTCTAGATGCCATTAAGAACATTCATGATTCATGGGAAGAGGTCAAAATGCCAACATTAACAGGAGTTTGGAAGAAGTTGATTCTAATCCTCACAGATGACTTTGAGGGGTTCAAGACTTCAGTGGAGGAAGGAACTGCAGATGTGGTATAAATAGCAAGAGAACTAGAATTAGAAGTGGAGCCTGAAGATGTGACTGAATTGCTGCAATCTCATGGTAAAGCTTTAACAGATGAGGAGTTGCTTCTTAGGGATGAGCAAAGAAAGTGGCTTCTGGAGATGGAATCTACTCCTGGCGAAGATGTTGTGAAGATTATTGAAATATCAACAAAGGATTATTTAGAACATTACATAAACTTAGTCAATAGAGCAGTGGCAGGTTCCGAGAGGATTGACTCCAATTTTGAAAGAAGTTCTACTGTGGGTAAAGTGCTATCAAACAGATTGCAAGCTGCAGAGAAGTAGTTCACAAAAAGGAAGACTCAATCGATGCAGCAAACTTCATAACTGTTTTATTTTAAGAAACTGCCGGTGCCAGTCCAACGTTCAGCAACCGCCACCCTGATCAGGCAGCAGCGTCAACATGGAGGCAAGACCCTCCACCAGCAAAAGGATTACAACTTGCTGAAGGCTCACTACTAACACAAAATCCATTCTGCAGCCCCAGGAACAAGGAGTAATTTCCACTTTCAAGTCTTATTATTTAGGAAATACATTTCATAAGGTTTATAGCAGCCACAGACGGTGATTCCTCTGACGGATCTGTGCAAAGTAATTGAAAGCCTTCTGGAAAGGATTTGTCATTCTAGATGCCATTAAGAACAATTGTGACTCGTGGGAAGAGGTCAAAATATCAACATTAATAGGAGTTTGAAAGAAGTTGATCCCAGGATTCATGGAAGACGCTGAGGGGTTCAAGACTTCAGTGGAGAAAGTAACTGCAGATGTTGTGGGAAGAGCAAGAGAACTAGAGTTAGAAGTAGAGCCTGAAGATGTGACTGAATTGCTGTAATCTCATGTTAAAACTTAAATGGATGAGGAGTTCCTTCTTATGGATGAGCAAACAAAGTGGTTTCTTAAGATGGGATCTACTTATTCCTGGTGAAGACACTGTGAAGGCTTTTGAAATGACAACAAAGGATTTCGAATACTACATAAACTTAAGTTGATAAAGCAGTGGCAGGGTTTGAGAGGACTGACTCCAATTTTGAAAGAAGATCTACTGTGACTAAAATGCTATCAAACAGCATTGACTGCTACAGAGAAACTGTTTGTGAAAGGAAGAGTCAATCAATTTGGTGAACTTCATTGTTTCTTATTTTAAGAAACGGCCACAGCCACCCCAACCTTCAGCCACCACAACCCCGATCAGTCAAGCAGCGTCAACATGGAGGCAAGACCCTCCACCAGCAAAAGGATTACAACTTGCTGAAGGCTCAGATGATGGTTAGCATTTTTAGCTAAAAAGTATTTTTTAATTAAGGTATGTACATTGTTTCTTTTCAGACAGAATGCTATTGCACACATAATACAGTGTAGTGTAAACTTAACTTTTATAGGCACTGGGCAACCAAAAAATTCATGCGACTTTTTGCTTTATTGCAATAGTTGCTTTATTGTGATGGGCGCTCTGGAATCAAACCTGAAATATCTCCAAGGTACGCTTGTACTCACACAGACACTGTGAGGGAATCGGTGTTGGGTTCCGTCGCTAAGTTGTGGTGTATTGTTACACAGCCTAGGACACTGATGCAAGGTCAGAACTGGGGCCAGGGAAGGACGGAGCAGGGGCGGTGCACAGGGAAGAGGGGTTACGGGGAAATAGCCTGTGCACAGGTCCTCTGCTCTCCATACCCTGCACGTGGGGCACCTGTCCCCCTCCAGCACTGTCTGGAACTGTATGGGACCCATTCTACCCCATTCTGGGACCCAGTGAGGAGGCCTCTTTGCCTCTCACAATAAGCTGTGAGCTTCAACCTGAACTTTCCCAGCATCAAGATTCTATTTGGCCCCCGTCTTCCATCATTTCCTTTTGTTGCTCAGCTGTTTAAAGCGGCACCGTTTATCGGGAGCTCCCTTGGAGCAGTGCGGGGGTGTGATGCAGGGAGAGAGGCAGAGGCAGAGCGTGGATGCCCGTGAATTTCGGTCTCTGCAGGGGAGACTGGATCTTGGCCTGAAGGTCCTGGGGAGCCACGGAAGAGTCAGTGTTTTGGCAGCTAGAAACCACACCCGCAGCATGTGGCTCTTCAGCTAAGAAGGCCTTTGGTTGGCCTCAGCTCTGCATGGCGTGGCCACGTGCTGCCATCAGCTTGGGCTGGGCTGGTGGCGGTGGGAGGACTGAGCGTGTGTGAGCACGGGTCAGGTCCAGGCAGGTTTATTTGGGAGCCCCAGGGGATGCATCTGCGGTCTCTCTGTGTTCCCACGCGTCACCTGGTCCATTTGTGTCTTTGTGTGTCTGAATATATACGTGCGCACGTTTCCATGTGAGCCCACGACGGGGAGGGTGTTGAGAGACACTCCTTTCCGCTCATGTTCATCGTGGGCTTAGTGAGCCCCAAGAGCTCTGCTAAGAGCTTCTGTTTATTTTCTCATCTTTTAGCCTCACAATGACACCGTGAGATTGGTACTGTTGTAATCCCCACTTGACAGCTGAGGAAACAGAGGCACAAACAGGTTAAAAGAACAAACCTCAGGTCGCGCTCCTAGCCAAAGGTAGATCCAGGAGCAGACTGAGGCTTTCTGATTCGGAAGCCACGTGCATGCGTGTCCCCACGAGTGTGGGTGTGTGACCATGAGCCATGGGTCCGGAGTGGCACACGTGCCAGGTTTACCTGAACGTGAGTGCCAGGCTGCGCCTGCTTCACCGAGTGTCCGTGAGCACCCACGGGTCCGTGTATATTTAACTGTGTGCGTCTGGGTGGGGCCGTGCTCCCTCTCGTGAACTGGCGTGTTTCCGTGTGCCTCTGGCCGTCTGGATGTGCCCACGCGCCTGCGCACATCTGGCTCTGACACGGTGTCTGTGGGGGAGGGTGGCAGCAGCACTAACCCCGCCGTGTGTGCCTGCGAAGCCAGGAGAAATCTGACAGACGCAGGCTGGCAGCGCACTGCTGGGGGCCTGCCTGGGTTTATTTTCAGCAACCGAGGAGGCCCTGCGGCATTCAATTAATTCCACTCCCTGTGTAAACACCGGCAAACACAGGCTTCCAAAGGCAGAAGCCTGTCCCGCCTTGCACCCCCTGCGGCTGTCACTGCTCGGGGACGTCGCTGCGGGGACCGCACGTGTGTGCCTGAGTGCCTGCCAAGAGGATCTCAGCGCTTCTGCCGTTGCACCTCCTCGGGTTCTGCTCCCCGAGTCTGACTCCTCACCCTGTCTTTGCGCCCTGGCTCGGGACTCACAGTGCTGGCCTGGACCCCTGCAAAATTTGGCGGGGCTGGTCTCTGTTCCCAGCTCCTTCTGGTGGTCTGCCCTCCTCAGAGGAACCCAGAAGAAGGAACCAAGCTTTTAATAGACACATTCGTCTGGTGTACGGTTCAGACGGAACGGTCTGTTGACCCTGACGTGCACGTGGGGAGTCTGCACGCGTGAGAGTCACTCTGTGTGTAACGCAGAGCGCCTGTACCAGGAGAAGCAGACAGGGGCCCGCCACAGTCCCCGGGCCCCGGGCCCCAGCGCTGGCTTCACCAGGATGAGCTCTGTGAATGCTGAAATACTGTGCAGGGCAGGAGAGCAGGGTTGCACAGATCTCTAAGACTTGAGGAAACCAGTCAGTGGGTAGTAGTGGGGAAATTTTTCTTTTGAGGAGTGAGGAAGGTGGGAGTGAATAAAGAGGCAGCTGGGGAGCCAAAGCAGAGGTGGATATCAGGAAGGAGACGGGTGAGGGGTCCCTTGAGGGGGTCAGGGACCCAGGGGTGGAGAGGAGAGTCTCAGGGAAGAAGCTCTCCTTCTCAGAGCGCCCGGCAGGTCCTGCCCCACCACGAGGCGACAGTACGACCTTGGGCACGTCGCTTAGTAACCTGGCCTCTTTCCCCAAGTGTGCGTGCGCCTGACAAATGTATAGAGGATGACTGTAACTCTAGTAGCGCTCACTTCCTAAGACACAGAGCCAGTGCTCTCTGTGCTTATCTCCCTCACTCTTCACAGCATCCCTATGAGCTCTCTGCTTCCAGCCCCCACGTTGCAGATGAGGACATGGAGGTTCAGGGATGTCAACTCTCTTATCCAAGGCAACGGATTTAATCCCAAGCCAGGCTTCTCCTAGAGCCCCTGCTCTCACACTGCCTTAGTTCTCTAGTTCAAAATACGAGTACTTTAGACTTGATGTTCATGTTCGTGTTCAGTCACCTTGGGAACTTTAATTCCACTGATACTGAGACCTATTGGCAATAAGATAGAGACATAGCTAGTGGGTAGGGAGTAGCAAAGGAAGGCTGAGAGAGGACAGAGATGAGAGAAAGCATGGTCTAAGAGGGAGATGTCTTGGGGCTGCTCCTCTGAGATCCTGGAGGGACCAGGAGCCTGAAGCCCTTGGCTGTGTAACAAAATTAGGACATCTGGTTGGTCAGCCAGACCCAGAATAAATAAAATGCCCCAGGGCATATGTAGTATCTGCACCAAAGCAAAACACTTTAACAATTATTTTGTTCCAACGACAGGGAGGCCGAATGCTCAAACGTCTCTGACAGAGGGATGCAAATGAAAACCCACTGTTCAGTCTCCCCAACGTCTCACTTACATGTGCAAATGCCGTCGGCTTTCTCTTTATTTAGTAAGTTGCTTTTATTGCTCATTTTCATGAAAGTAAAAAATATGCATGAAGCCTGAGGGATGTCCATGCCCACCCCAACTGTCCCAGAAGCTCTGAAGTTCCTGAACCATTAATTCTCTCTCCGTGGGGATTTTAGGGAGCTGAGCCTGGGGGCTTGGAAGGGATGACTGCGCGTGTCTCGCAGGACCGAAGGGAGCACGAAATGTGACGAGCTACATGGAAATAAATGCTAGAAACAGTGGACCAATGTTTGTGACAGTTATACAATGGGAAAGCCGCAGAGCCACCAGCCTCATGGTGCTGGTCGTCAGGGCCACCCATAAATTGTCTGGTTCTCCAGCCTTCCCAGACTGGGTGGCACTTTCCTACCCTCTTTGAAAACAGAAGCGGCCATTGCTTTGGCCAATGAAATGTGAATGGAAGTGGTGTGTGTCACTTGTGGATGGCAGCTTGAAAACCAAGTGAAATCTGCCTGTTCTCATTCTCTCTCCACCTTCCACACAGAGGCTGCTCTGAGGCCCCCAGCTGACTTGTGACAGTCATGTAGTACGGTGAGAAAGAAGCCTCTGTGGTGTGAAGCCACTCGGAGCTTCAGGGTTGCTCGTTGTAGCAGCAAAACCTAGCTATCTCGACTCTGACCTCCTGCAGCCCACACACCTGCTGGTGGTCCCCAAGCATGGTGTGAAAGGCATCTTGTTCACCCCGGTCCCTCTGATGATGTCCACTCTCAGCCCTACTGTCCATTATCCACACAGCAGCCAGGGTCACCCTTACTCTCCAGGCCACTCAAAACCCCCAGAGAGGATAAGGTTCAAGGACTTCATGGAAGTAGCTCCAGCTCGCCTCTCCAGCCTCAGCTCCTGCCACCTCCTGCTTCATACTCTAAGCCTCATTCAGCCCACAATTATTTCCGTGATTCAAACATGCCATGCTTTCTCTCCCCTCCACAACTTTGCACATGCTGTTCCCTACACCTAAAGCACTCTTTTCTGTCCTCACTTAACCAATTCCTACACATCCTTTGGGCCTCAGCTTAGCTCCCACCTCCTCCAGGAAGCCCTCCCTGACTTCCAGGCCAGGCTAGGTGCCTCCTTGGTGCCTCCACTCTTACAGTTTGGATCACTGCATACTGTCTACTTACTTTCAGTTCCCTCATTTTGGGCTGTGGACTTGCTGAAGGCAAGGGTTGTGTCTGTTTTGTTCCCCACGGTATCCCCAGCACCTGTCACAGTGTTGGCCACTTGGTAACTATCGAGCAATATTAAACGAATGGACAATCAGTCCCCCCCATGTGCAGGTCCTCTGACTGTGGGAGGGGGCGGCCATCTGACGATGCAGGGGAAGCGTCCATGTGCACCCTGGCCCTCCCTCCCCGCTCCCCACCAGCTTGAAGGGGAAGGCAAGCAGTCCATGTGATAAACGGAGGCCGTCCAAGTGGCTCAGCGGCTGAGACACTTGGAGGGCAGCAGCCTGGGGAGTAATGGCCTGCAGGAGCAGTTTAGAAATGAGTCCCCAAAACAGCAAAACAAAGCATAACCTCTCCAGACCCCCTCTGTCCTGAGTGCTCAGCTCAGGGAGTGCTCAAAGGGGCTTAATGAATTATTATGTCCACATTTCTTGCTGATAAATGACAGTCTCATGCTCCATTACCAATTGCTGGTTGTAATATTTAATCCAAGTCTAGTTTCATGCATCAGTTGGTTTTGGAAATAATATTTATGGGTCTGGAATGCCTTCAACCTTCACGCATACGGCCGGAAAGAATCATTGTGTTGTAGCTACTGGTCAAGAATATAAGAAGTGAGATAAAGAAACTTCCAAAGATAAATTGTTGCCTGCCCAGTGCCAACTCCTCTACTGGATGTCGGAGATGCCAAGATGGATACAAACTAGTTCCTTCACACTCAGATCCAAGCCTTTGCCCTTAGGTGCTTCCATCGTCTCCCAAACCCAATTCTTCATCTAACCCATCAGTTCAAGGCCCCCTCCTCCAGAGAGCCCTCCATGACCAGCCAAGCCCCCAGAGAGCTCCCATCCTCTCAGCTCTGCTTGCTCTCTGCCAGCCACACAGGCATGTGCACTGTTCTGTACCCTGGACGAAGTTTACCCGGGAAGTCTTGGCCATCCCACTGGGCGGCAGGCTCCCTTGGGGCAGGCAGGTTTGCTTCTGGTACCTCTCCACCTCTCCTCACTCTGGACACCTACTGGTGTTAGTGAAAGTCCACTTGATTGGACAGATTGAATTTATAGCCTCTGGACCTTGCACGCAAAGGAAGTTTAAAAGTTATCTGATTCTATTATAAATCACTGTCTGAATTTTGCTCTTTTCCTTGTGCTCCCTATTTCAGTGAATATGCCAAGGCAGACACCTGGAAGTCATCTGTGAGTCCTCCTTCTGTTGCTTTTAATCATTCATTCATTCATTCATCCATTCACTCATTCCTCCATTCCTTCAATGATTACAAGAGAAAAAATGTAATATCTGCTTACTCGCTGTCAGGCCATGTGCTAGGGGCTGGGGGCCAACTATGGTGAATTAGCCAGAACTGGTCTAGTGGGGATATCACCTTCTAAAGAGCTATCCAAGTTATTTTTCTCCTCTACATCCCCAAGGCCACTGCCGTGGTCTAGTTCTCTTCATCCTTAATGGGCTTCTAACTGGTCCCCTGCCTCTTGTCTCCAGCCTTCTCCATCTCCACACCATCATCGTCATACCTCGTCAAAGTTTCGAGAACATGGAGGTGGAAGTAGGGTAGGGTAAAGAAAGCACGGAGTGAGGGCTCAGGAGGGCTGGCTTCTAGCCCCCTATGTGAACTTGGATAAGCCTTTCCCTCTCTAAGCTTCAGTTTCTTCCAATGTAAAGTGGACTAATAATCTGTACCTTAGTGTGGACCTACCTTGGAGGCAGATCTGGAAACACAGGAACTCTTGACTGAACACGTCAAGCACATTACATGTATTAACTCACCCCTCCCAGCACTCACAGGTGAGCAGCAGTTCCTATTACTACTATTTTCATTTTGCAACACAGAAACTGAGGCTCAGAAAGGTTAAGTGGCTTACCCCAGGTCACACAGCTGTAAGTGCTGGAACTGAGATTCCATATACAGGACTGAGCCAGAGCCCCAGATCTTACCCTGGACATTTTACTAGCTCTCTCTGTCTGTGAGGCTGTGAGGGTTTACTTACTATGGCTAAAGGCTTTATCTGCAGCTTTGAGTGGAGTGGGGTTTGGGAGTCATGACTCAGTTTCCCCTAAATAGAGAACTAGAGATATCCTGTCTTGGGAGGTAATCATACCTAAATCTATGACTTGTCAAAATATTTTCAGATTCTTCACCATTAAGTGAAAGGTGGGAAAGCCCCAGGGGGTGATTACGTGATAAAAGCCAATAAAACAGCCTTAACCTGAGCAAAGCATGTGAATCTCGCCAAGGTCACAAAGTGCCAAATGTTATCACTGCAGATGGACGCTGGAGAGTGGTGCAGAAAGGGTCGATCTGGAGGGGGAGGGGGCCAGGTTCCTGTCTCCCGGAATTGCCTTTAGGCTCCTCCCCCAAACCAGTCCAGGGTGCTCCCCGCCACCCCACCCTGGCAGCTTCCTCTCTCATTAGGATTTCTCTGACAAGCCCAAGGATTTACAACGTGAAATGTTTCCATTTCCCTGACATGATGTCGCCGCTTCAAAGCGCCCGCGCCTGCCCTCCGGAGCCCGGGATGGAGGTGATTTTGAGAGGGAGACAAATGAATCAAGGGGCTGACACCCATCCCTTTCTCTTCTCCCCATAATACATCTGTTTATTATTGAACAGGGGCTTGCCTCGTCCGTGATGAATCGTCTTCTCCTCCGTAGCCGTGTCCCCAGACGGCTAGGCAGGCTGAAGTGTCTTCCAGGAGCATCTGCTTTTGATCTCTGGTCCTTTTAAATCTCAGGTTAAAATCTTTAGCCTGACGGGTCTGAAAGGCAGCTTCTAGCGGCAAAGGAGCTTTAAAACCCTCAGAGAGGATCATCTGGGTTCTCTCCAGAGAGAGCCCCACAGGATTCCCTCAGATAGGCTGAAAAGAGAGTGAGGGGCCTTTCTGCTAGGAGGGAAGCCCTGGCTTTGGGCTTGAAGGCGCAGCTCTTGTCTGCAGGCGCTGTGCCCCCTGGGGCGCCGGGGGGAGAGGGGGGCTCAGGCTGCTCTCCCACCTGGGCTGGGTGCTGCCTAGAGAGAGGCTGAGCCTGGTCCCCTGGACGCCTCTGAAATGCCACTTCTTTAGGGAAGTTGCACTCGACTGCCTCCAACTGGCCACCTGCCCACCATATCATGCCCTCTCTGCTGGGCACCAGCTAGACTGCCATTCCAGCCTCCCCTGTAGGTAGGCGGGGCCACGTGGCTGGCGCTGGCCAATGGAACGTGGGCCACTTGCAGGCCTGGCCCTAAAACCCTCCCCTGTGTCATCCCATCCTCCCTTCCCACAAATGCTGCCTGGGTGTCCCCGCCCAGAGTAGAGCCTCTGTCCACCTGGGTCCCCTGACTTTTCCCTCGGCTCACTGCGAATACCCACACTGGGCCCGTGAAGCCACTGAAATGTGGGGTTTGTGGTCACAGTGGTTAGTGTCGGCCCAGGTTTGGTCCCCCCTGCAGCCCCCTGTGCTTCCTGGTTGTGCTAAGCACTCTTGATACCATTTCATTATCTGGAGGAGTTTGTGTCATGTTTGTCTCTTCCACTAACCAGTGTCCTCTCCCAGGTGGAGACCATGCCTCTCCTTCACCACTGAAGATTCATGCAGGCCTAACACAGCACCTGGCACACAGCGAGAACCCAGGAGGCCGCTGTAGGATGACGACTGATTGGGTGACGGTAATCCTACCAAGACCCACGATACTCTTTGGTGTCGGAGTGGAGGTATCGGTGGGAGCTGCCTGGAATGTGAAGCCAGGGGCCCTGGTTTGGACCCCAGCCCTCACCCGCAGGAGCTGAGTATCCTTGGTCATTTCATGTCACTTCCCTAAGCCTCAGTTTCCCTTATCTGTTAACTGGGAACAGGCAATAGTCTCACCTCCCAAGCTTTTGCGGAAGAATAAAGGATGGGGAGTGTGTGACTCAAGTCACATCAGCACGGGTACCTGAATCTTAGAATGCCAGGGGGTAGATGGGACCTTGAAGGTGACCTGGTCTACTGTTAGTTCTCTCATAACAGACAGTGCAGAAGGTAAGGCAGGTGTTATCAGGAGACGGTCAAAATGAGATCCAAAGAGGCTGAGCTATTAGGTCAAAAGTCCACAGCTGCTGAGAATCGGTGACCAAGGATTCAGTGGGAGGATTGCTATCAAGGTCTCCGGAATCCTGGACCAGGGCAGTTCAGCATCAGCACACCTTCCCTGAGCCCTGAGGCATGGACTCTGGAGCCAGGCAGCGCCCTGCCTCTGACCAGCTGTGCAACCTCGGGCATGACCTTTACACTCTCTGGGCCTAAGCTTCCCTGTGTTAGAAATAGGGGAGATGATAATTTCATCTTAAAGTCATCATGTAGATTATCAGATGGGTTAAAATTTGTGAATGTGCCTAGCACAGTATCTGATCTGGAGGAAACCCTCCGAAAATTCAGTTATTCGCTCGCTTTGCTCTCTGAGTTTTTTTTATGACCCGGACGGCATTATCTGAGCTGCTCAACGTCTCTGTCTGAGTCTCCTTTCCCTCATCACTGCCTACCAGACACACTGCCTACCTCACCAACCTGCTGTGACGGTCAGAGCAAACATGATGTCACTCTGTTTATGAACTGCACGGTATCCTACACGCGTTAGCTGTTAGGAACAACAGTAACTGTGCGTAGTAGTGATAATAATATTAGGAGCTGGGGGTAGAATGGCAGAAGTCGTTGTACCGGAGTTGGGTTACAGCATCAGAAGTCGGGGTGGTACCAGCAGCAGTGGTTGTGAGGGTAATAAACCAGGGCTGGAGCAATGAAAGTCCTGGAAGGAAGTGTCAGTAGCAGTGGGCGGGGTGGGGGGGTGCTGTGGCCGGTGCAGGTGATGGAGGTGGCAGTTCCAGTAGGAGTGGCTGCGGTGACAGGCTGCTGGCAGAGGTGGTCACAGTGCTGAAGCCACGCTGGCCTCCTTTCTGTTACCAGGCCCCTGGCAGCCTGCTCTCCTGGGAGATGCCTGGGGCCCATCCTGAGGGTCACTGCTCTACAGTGTGACCGGGTGTGGTAAGAGAGCATTCCTTCAGGCTCTCACTGCTGGGGAGCCCAGGTGCCCACAGGTGACTGAGCGCCAACAGGTGGGCCCACGGGTCCAAGGGTCTGTTGCTCCAGGTCTCTGGTCTGCCAAACGCCTCCTCAAGTGTTCAGCCACAGGGACCCCCTCTAGGAAGCTTTGAGAATCCCCCAAGCAAATTTACACGTTCTCTTCTCCACTCACGGATTCATTTAATAATTATTCACTGGGGCCCCACCGTGGGCCCTGGAGAAGAACAAGGTGGGTGCAGGCAGCTTTAAACAGACCACAGTCTAGTGAGGAATCTCGGCGTACTTAGGTCCGGGAAGTGGGCTGCTGCATTTGGGGTGCTTACAAGGCTGTCCTCGGTATTCTTAGAGTCTGGTACACAGCAGACACTCGGTGGCTGGATTTCTTTCATCCAACAGATATTTTTGGAGCAGCTACTGTGAAGAGGCATAGCGTTTAGTGGTTAAGAGCCATCGCTGGATCCCAATCCTGCCTCTGTATGACCTTGGGCAAGTCTCTCAATCTCTGCCTCAGTTTCTTCAACTGCAAAATGCAGATAATAAGAGTACCTAGTCCACAGGATTGTTGTGAGGACTAAATGAGTTATTCTTACAAGTAAAGTATTCAGAATAGTGCTTAGTACACATGGTGATGCTATAAGAGTATTAGCTGGAAAAAGGTGCCAGGGACCATGCTGGGGCACTGGTCACACAGCAATGAGCAAAACCAAGTCCCAGGTCTCATGGAGCTTACAATTTAGTGGTGGAACAGGTGATAAACACACATATATGTATATGTCAGGTGGTAAAAGGTGCTATGAGCAATAAAGCAGGGTGCAGAGATGGAAAGTAATGGGGGCTGCTATGTCTGTAGGGAGGGCTTCTCTGAGGGTGTGACATTTGAGCAGAGGCTTGGGTAGGGTATAAGACATGTGACTACCCGGGGAGAAAGGGCTCAGGGCAGAGGCCATGACAAGTGCAAAGGTCCTAAGGTAGGAATATGCTTTGTGTGTTCAAGGAAGAGCAGGGACCAGTGTGGCTGGAGTGAGGAGGGTTGGAGATAAGGTCATTGGGGTAGCTGGGGCCAGATGAGGCAGAAGCTTTCAGGCCACACTAAGGATTTGGATTTTTTACTTGGAGTAACATTGGGAGCCAGCGGAGAATCTGGAACAAAGAAGTGTGGGGCTTCCCTGGTGGCGCAGTGGTTGGGAGTCCGCCTCTGGTGGCGCAGTGGTTGAGAGTCCGCCTGCCGATGCAGGGGTCGTGGGTTCGTGCCCCGGTCCGGGAGGATCCCACATGCCGCGGAGCGGCTGGGCCCGTGAGCCGTGGCCGCTGGGCCTGCGCGTCCGGAGCCTGTGCTCCGCCACGGGAGAGGCCACAGCAGTGAGAGGCCCGCGTACCGCAAAAAAAAAAAAAAAAAAAAAAAAAAAAAAAAAAAGTGTGAATTTATCAGACTTAATTTTTCAAAGGATTGTTCCAGCTGCTGTGTGAAGTGTAGACTCTGGGGTGGGAGAAGGGCAACAGGAGGGGACCAGTTAGGTCGCTACTTATTACGTGCAACCGGGCTTGGTGGTTTGGCTGTGGGTCTAGGACAGAGAGGCAGTGGGAAGCAGTGGTATCCCAGACATATTTAGAACATGGAGACAACAGAATCTGCCAATTGATCGGACGTAGGCTGTGAAAGAAAGGGAGCATTCAAGGATGACTCTAAGACTTTCGGCCTGAACACCTGGCAGAATGGAGCTGCCCCTTGCTAAGCTGAGAAGCCTGGATGAGAATCAGGCCCGGAATGTAGTGACAGGGAGAGTACACTGTTTGGTTTTAAAGCTGTTAAGTCTGAGATGTGTGTTTGCCATCCAAGTGGAGATTTAATCAGATAGTTGGACATTTGAGTCCGGGGAGTACAGATGAAGGCAGAATTCAGGCTGAAGATATAAAGGTAGACCTTCTCCATACCGACATAAGAACAGGGACATGCAGATATAGAAGAGAAGAGGGCTGGAGACTGGGCCCTGGGACCCAGCAAACTTCAGAGGTCAGGGAGAGGAGGCGGAAGCAGCAAAGGCAATGAGAAGGTGAGGAAGGAGGAGAACTAAGAGAGGGTGATTTTCTGGAAAGTAAGAGAAGGAAGTGTTTCAGGAAGGAGGGTGTGCTGATAGGTTGAGTAAGATAAAGCCTGAAAAATGACCACCGGATCTATCAGTGTGAATGAATGGCCAGGAGGTGGTAACAGCTGGAGGAGAGATCACATAATCTGGAGGAAATAGAATCCGTGATGGGAACGCGGCTGTCTCGGTGGCTCCTGGAAGGCCAGTGCACTGAAACAGCAGGTATGAGCTGCATCTCCAGCTTTAGGGCCCTGGGAAGTGCCGTCTGACATGCAAAGCTTTTAGAAGTTTATGAGGCCACCCAGAGGAACAGGAAGGGGAGAAAAGGTAAGCTGGTGAGGATTGATTTACGCTCACTGCGGAACTACATAAAAGGTGCCGGGGGTTCTGGGCACCTTGCATGAGCCACTGCGAGGTCAGCGGTGGAGGGTCCCATGGAGCCGATGTGGAATGGCGTCTGGCCAGACAGCTCCTCGGCTGGTGGACGTGTCTCATCTCCCCAGGGTTACCAAGAGGAGGGGATAAAGTTATTGACTTTATTATTTTCTGCTTCACGATTTGATTCAGTTGATTGTATATACAATTTTCAAATACCTAAGAAAACTTGTCCTCCTCGTCCCAGCTCCTGGCTTTACACAGGACAAGTGCTTCCACACGGCCGGCCAGAGGGAGTGGCCAGCGACAGGTATTTTCTGAGCACCTGACAGGTGTCCAAGACTACCGGGGCTGGTGAGGCCTCAGAGGAGCAGGACAACAGGGGTCTCTGTCACGTCTCCAGCAGAGAAGGCAGGACTCCCGGGTCTAGAGTTTGAATTCCAGCTCCACCACTTCCTCAGTGTGAGCCACTGTGTGTGACACGTTCCTTCTTTGGGCCTCAGTGTTCCCATCTGGAAAATGGGAACAATGATAACTCCTGCCTCAAGGAATGGAGGGCTGACAAACAATGATGATGACAGTGACACTGCCTGTCCATATCTGCTGCAAGTGTGACAGCCTTGTGCAAACTTTACAGGCCATTGGACCAGATGTGTATTACTGAATAAAATGACTCGGGACAGAGACCTCAGTTCCAGATCCAGCCCTACTGTCTGCTAGCTGTGTGTTCTTGGGTTGGTCACATCTTATCTCTGAGCCTGAATTTTAGCATCTGTAATGTGGGCTCTTGGGGCTGCTGCAAAGATTGAGAAACAAGTGGGAAGTTCTTCTTCCTGAGCCATGAAGAGCCTCATGCGTGTTAGCGGCTATTATTATTGTAGCGGATCATCTGACATAATTGACAAGAGCGGCTAATGGGGCTGCTCCCTCTGTCAGGGGACATATGCTGGGACACTGAGGCACTACCAACACAGCACAGTGCCTGTGGGATGTAGGCACTTCCTCGTTTAGGAATTAGGCTCTGGGGCAGGGGTCGGGGGGTATCTGGCACTAGGGATATTTGAAGTTCAGTGTCATGCTGGCTCCGCACGAGACACGTGACCAATTCTGCCCCTGCAGACGAGAAGCTCTATGCGCACACAGAAGGAGCTTATGTGGGAAGGGAAGGTAAGATGTAGAGAATTAGAAAAAGAGGTGTGTCTTTCTAGTTGGTCAACAGATATTTCTTGGTACCTGCTAGGAGAAGACAACGTGAATGGCATAGATGGAGGTCTAGTCTGCCTTGCTTTGGGTTCCCCCAAAACAGACCCTGAGAGAAGGACTCAAGGAGTTAATTTGGGACACGAAACCAGGAATGCTGGCAGAAAAGTGAAGAACTGAGATAGCGGAAGGGAAGAGCCAATAGAGGGTCCATTATGAAGCACTTTAGTCCCACTGGGTACTCGGGGAGCCTGTGGAGAACGTGAGCCTCCAAGTTATCTTACTCTTGGGGCCAGGGGGCGGGGGTACTCACTTGCTAATCCCCCTCAGTCACTGTGTGAGGGCATTCCTGGGGGGCCTCTTCCCCTGGCACCCCCAGCCTGCAGCAGCATGTAGCAAAGCAGACTCTAGTGGCAGAAAAAGCTCTCAAACAAAGAAATGCAGGTGGAACAGTTGGACGTCAGGTCAGAATGTACGACGGGTGAAGACAGGGCTTCTCCACTGTCTTCAAGGCACATACAGCTTACACAAGTTACAGAATACAGTGACACAAAGCCACCATGGAAGACTGCAGGCCAGTGACCACGGAATCAACCATACGTCAGTAACCCAGCCTAGTTTCAGGGTAAGGGCAGACTTAGATGCCATGTATTTATTATTTGTGGTTTCTCTCTTAAATCTATCACTTAAAACATTGTATTGACATAGAACATACATAAGAAATATGCAGAAATCATCAGTTACAGCTGGATGATGACATTAAACCAGTACCAAGATCAAGAAACAAAACATTAGTCCCCCCAAAAGCAAGTTTCCCCAAGCATAACCACTATCCTAACTTCTAAAGCCATTGATTAATTTTTCCTGTTTTTAAACTTTATATGAATGTCACTGTAGAGTGTGTATTCTTTTGTGCTTAGCTTCTTTAAAAAAAACCCCCAAAACCTCAATATTCTGTTTGTGATTTATTCGTATTATTGCATGTAACTGTGGTTCATTGGCTCTCGTTCCTGTATCATATCCATTATGAGAACCTACTCTACTATTGATGGGCATTTGGGTAGTTTTTAGCTATTAAGAACAGAGGTGTTAACAACATTCCTGTATGATCTTTTGGTGAATATATGTAAGTTTCTCGTTCTGAGGAGTGGACATCCCAGGCTGAAGGGGACACTTAGCTCGCCTTTGCTAGATCCTGCCAGTTCTTCAAAGTGGTTGTATCAATTTGAACCCAGCAGCAGTATGTGAGAGTTCCGGTTGTGAAGGAGGACATTGCCAGTAGGAGAAAGAACAAGACAGGAATAAGGTATGTGGATGTGGAAGTGAGTACAGCATGTCACTCTTTCAGCAAAGAACTGGGGGCATTGCCTTGACCATACCCTTTGACATGTGCTAAGGGCACAGACACGGGTCACATGAGACTCTTAAGCTCAGGGTGATGGCCAGACATGACCACAAAGAAGCAGAACACCAGGTAGGAAGACCTCAGGGCAAAGGGCTGGGTCCATGGAAGTATAGGAATGAGGCTCCTGGCCTCCTGCCTGATCATCCAGCAGCCTGGTCTAGTTCAGGTTCTTCCTGTCTTAGGAGGCATCTAAAAATGCACCTTAAAGAGGCTGACAGATACTCAGAGAGCCCTCAGAAAAAATCAGCTCCTGTAGCCCCTGCCCCATCCCAAGGATGGCGATCTGACACTCTCCAGGGAATTCCCAAGAGAGGGAGACTTGACTTTCAATGGATAATCCTCATCACAGCTTGAGCCCTGCGCCTGGACACAGAGGATGAGACCGGGAGAGCAGATGGCTTCGTGCGGTCTGCTCACCCCACCCCAGCCTGGAGGCCCAGCCCAACACCTGCTTCTTACTGGAGTTACCATAAAGCCCCACCTGTACCCTGCCACTCCATGCAAGCGCTGCAGGGAGCTGTGGGTTGCTCTGTCGAGCTGAGGGAAGCACACGCATTTCCAAGTTCAACAACCTTGCTGCCTGGCAGCGGATGCCCTGAAACTGTCCGGCCCTGGACCCCACCGGCCCCTCGGCCACAGTTAGAGAAAGGCTCCTTGAGGAGAGGAGCTGGTAAGGCTGCCTCCATGTCTCGCTCCCCCAAGGCCCAGGTGTTTTGCTCGGCAGCAAACCAGACCTGTCCTGGAACCGACCTTCTCCAGACTCTGTCACCCCAGCCATCACCCTGGCTTGCCTGCAGGGCTCAAGCTGGCAGGAGAAGGAGTTCTCTCCTCATTTATTTTCACAATTCCCCTCTGGGGAGGCTGGAGTAAAAGTCTCTTGCAATGACAGTGTCAGAAAGCCCTTGGGTGATCCTCTCTGCTGATGGGGACCCAGAGGGCAGAGACTTCCGCAGGTCCCACGGCTGGGGAGAGGGCAAGGATGGAGCTGGAGAAGAACCCGTGCTCCCCCCCACTTTCCAGCCCTGCCCCCTCGTACTGTGTTTGCCTTTCTCCAGGGCCTGCCCATATTCCCCATCACTGGACCTTGCCACACCAGTGGAGGGAGAAAAGTTACCTGGCGCCTCGGCCCCAGGCGGCAGGACTCATTCTAGCGATGGCGTTCGGGGCACAGCGCCCAGCACTAGGCTGCACGTCGTGATCTCCAGCCCCAAACCACAGGCAGTCCCTGCATCTGTCAAGTGTGATCTCTCCCGGGCTGCTGCTGGCCCCTCCAAATAAGCTATCTTTATGAAATGAAACGACTGCCCTTCATATATTAAAATTACACCTCCCCAGGAAGGACCTCGTGTCAGGGCTGCGCACAAAGGGACATTCACAGGCTGCAGAGGGAAGTCGGTGGAGGCTTGGCCCGGGGCCCAGAGGGAAGAGAGGATGGGGAGTTGGGGCTCTGGGGTTACAGACAGGAGGGCGGGTTAAGGGGAGGCAGGGCTGGGGACCGTGGAGACTCAAGGCTAACAAAGAAACTCTGGGTTCAGCCAGGAGGAGCAGCTCCCTCTGGGCCGATGGGCAGGCCAGGGCTCCCTCTGAGTGTGACCCTGGGTACGGCCCTTTCCAGACTGGTCCCTAATGCCACGGTCTACATTGCCTACACTGCCCGCAGGAATGCAAGCAGGGACCCTGGCAGAGAGATGGGGTGGATGGAAGCAAGTCCTCAGATGCCAGGACTTGCTTCCCAAAGATGCTGCAGCGTGAGTGGGCACAGAGGCCAGCCTGTGGGTCCACAGAACTCAGGCGGGCTTGTCTGCATTCAGCCCACGGGCTGAGCTTGCCCTCTCTGAGGTGCCTCCACCTCTCAGCCTGGGAACGCAGCTCTAGATTCAGACTGATCTGGGTTTTGGTCCTCTGCTACTGCCTCTTCCTGGGCAAGAAATTCAACCTTCCTTGGCATCAGTTTCCTCATCTGGAAAATAGGGATCATGGCAACTAATGGAAAAGATTCGTTATGAAGGTTAAAGAGAGTGCAGTGAGAGTACTGCACGCAGTAGGCCCTCAGTACTGGTTTTCTTTCCTTACACTCCCCCATGGATCAGGATTTTTAAATAAGCTGAGATATTTAATTCTGCTCCCAGAGCTCCCAGCCTAGAGCTAGTTAGCAAGATTGAAAAGAAAATTTAAGACAGACAGACAGACACACACACACACACACATACACATACACACACACAGCATTAAAAACACAGAGGAGGAAGGCACTAAATAAAGCTCCTGAGATATCAGAAGAGGTATCATACAGTAATTCAACAAATATTTACTGAGTCCCTACTGAGCTCTATTCCAGGTACTGGGATATTCAATGTACTACAGACCCAAATCCCTGTTCTCCTGGATCTTACAGTCTGCTGTGTGTCAGGGGGTGAGACAGTAAACAAAAGACAAAAGTAAATCATATAACATGTTAGAAGGAGGAAGTCCTACAGAAACAGGGAAACGTGGAGGAGGAACTTCAAGATTACAGCACTGGGGCTACAGTTTTCCATAGTGTGGTCATTGAGATGATGACATTTGAATAAAGGCAGGTAGGAGATGAGGGAGTTGGCCGTGCCACTTTCTGAAGGCAGTGCTTTTGAGAAAAGGCCCCGAGGCAAGACCGAGTCCACGTATTCAAGAAACAGCAAGGAAGCCAGTGAGGCTGGGTCGAGCCTGCAGCGGCAAGAGGAGACCCGCAGAGAGGAAAAGAGAGTTGGGGGCAGCTGAGCATTTGGGGCCTTGTGGACCACAGTAGAGCTTCTTACAACCCCACAGAGGGTCGCAGAGTGGCCTTTGATGGATGAGGAGGAGTTCATGGGCCAGGAAGCAGGAAAGCTCAGAAGTGTGCCCAGAGAATAGACTTTTCCACAGGTGGAAGTCCCTGGAGGGAGGCTGGCGAGATGGAAGGTTTTTGACATAAGTTTTAATAAATGTCAATTTGCATCTGAGGAAGAAATAGCTCTGTGTCTTTTAGATGAGGTGGCCCACCGCATCTCAGATGCTGCAGTCGCTACTTTGCTTCCTAAGTATACCCCTGCCCTCACCTCCTTCACAGGCTTGTTGGTAAGGATTAAAGTAACACTTCCAAACCACAGTATCCTATACAAACAAAAGTGTGAGATGTTGACCTGATATAAGAAAAAAA